>NC_056745.1:705449010-705639010 GCF_019279795.1 Protopterus annectens | reverse complement strand
ACTACAGTTTAAGCTTTTTAAGAAAGCTTAATTTACAGTACATTATGCATAATGTACTGACATCTAGATCTTTGAAAGAAAAAAGAAAAAAAGTTGCACTTATAATCCACCATTGATTGGCACTCTTCAAGCTTTTCAGAACATTTGCAAACAAGATTTGAGATTTAAGCTGAATCAAAATTTAGAAGCTGACAATCTTTAATTGATGAGAGAGCTGCTTTAAATTGTTTAATGAAAAATAAGGATACCAGGGTCATGAAAGTGGACAAGAGTGGCCTGCTGGTGACAATAAATACCTCTGATTACACTGCTGTCATAAATAATCTACTGAATGATGAGCCCTGTTATAAGGTCGTTTCCTGTGGTTTCATCTGTAGCAGCTTTTCTACACTATATGATTTATTTTGTCAAGGTGCGTTGGACTATCACACTTATTGCCTTTTGCATGTGGAATTTCCAAAAATGGCTGTGCTGTTCGGAATTCCTAAGGGTCACAAAAAACAAACAACTCCACCTTTTAGACCAATTGTGTCTGCTGCATCTTCGAAGACCGAGCTTATTTCTATCTGGCTAGATAAGACTTTGAACCCTGCAGTACAAGCTTCTCACTTTTATCTCCGTGATTCATGGTATTTGTTTGAGTTATTAGGGAATTTTAAGCATTCCTCAGATTACCTTTTATTTTGCTTCACTTGGTGTACCTTCCTTGTACACTTCCATCAAGCAGGAGATTGGCACTGATTACCTGAGAGAATATTTGGACAGCTTTACCACTTTCACTAGCCATGAAGTTAATAACATCTGTGTTTTTATGGAATTAATTCTGGACAAGAATTTTTTTGGTTTTGATGGGAGATTATTCAAGCAAACGTTTGGTGTTGCCATTGGAGCTAGGGTGGCCCCTGTGCTTGCTAATTTGTTCATGGTGATGTGTGATCAAAAATATGTTGTTCAGCACCTTAATTCAGATAAGATCTTATTCTATAGACGTTACATAGATGACCTTTTTATTTTGTGGGGTGGCAGCTATAAAGAGTTTACCTCCTTTGTAAATGACTGGAATGAAAGTGCTAACTTTCTGAGGCTTAATATTGGCAGCTTTGGTAGCAGTTTTAACTTTTTGGATATTCACTTAACATTTGATTATGCTAATGAGGTATTTTAGGAAGTCTACATTCATCAGTCATCATTTGCACAGATACAGCTTGCATCCTATGCATATGTGGTGTTGTCAAAGGGCATCTCATTCATTTAAGTAGGCTTACCTCTGAACAGAGTGTTTTTCTGAGTGAATTATCCAAGTTGCGCAGTGTTTTTACTGATAGAGGTTATGGCGTGCATTGGCTCAAAAAAATTGAGGAAGAGGTCCTTTTACTAAGGAACACAAAAGCTTGTCCAATTTTGAGAAAAAAATTTTCATCTGAAGTTGGTGGTCCTACTCCTATATAAGTGAATGTAGAGAGCAGGAAGAATGTTGTCTCAGCGTTTCCTTTGCCTGTCTGTAATGACATGCAGGTTATTAGGGACTGTGTTATTGACAACTGGAAGGTGCTTATGGGCAATGCAGATTTGGTCAACATTATTGGGACTAAGTCTGTTTCACCTTTAAGATATCCCAATGCCTGAAGTCCATTTTGGAAAGAAGTACAGCCACCTCTACACTGAAGAAAACTAGTTTAGTATATGGCACTTACAGTTGTGGGCAGTGTAAACAATGTAGATTCATCTTCCTTAGAGTTCAAGTCCTGTGGCTATTTATTTTGGGTCAAACAAACATTTGGCTGCTGCTCCAACTGTGTTGTGTGCACTGCTAACTGTAATTCATTTGAGAGTTTTTATATAGGCAAAACTATTAGAGCACTCAATAAAAGAATTTAGGAGCATTGTTTGGCCATTGAAAAGAAAGACTTTTCAAATGCTTTGGCCAAGCATGCTGCATCTTGTACAAACTTTAAAAAATTTGATTTTGCAGTATTGGATTCAGTTAACAGTACTGGGTTAATTGGTGACTTTAAAACTATGCTTGAATGCAAAGAAACAGCCTGGCAGATCAGACAGTGCTGATCAGAAGCCTGGCCTTAACAAATCCATTAATATTAAATGTTTTTTGTTGCAGCGCAAGTATACTTGAATATTTAATTAACATTTAAATTCAAATTTTTATTTTTATTTTTATTTTTTATTTTTATGTTTATTAGTTGACAGTCTTTGTATACTAATATTTAGTGTATGTTCCTTTAATTTGGTTTAAGTGTGATGTAAGCCATTGCAAGTTTCTATTGGTCTGATTGGATCATTTGACCTTTTTGGAGGGTTACTTAAATGGTTTTGATTCAGTTTTTTTTTGATGAAGTTCTAATGAAATTAAAGAACGAAAGCACTTAAAAGTTAATCTTTTGTCTGTGGATATTCATCGCTGCCAGTGGAGTTTGTTTGAGTCTTCAGTTTTAAGTTTTGAGTTGGTGGTGCAGTGTTTTTACAAGTTTTTTGCTTATTCACACATATGTATGACAAGCCTGGTAAAACAAATGTAAGCAGAGCTATTACAAAAGGAAGAAGAAAATGTCCACACTGAAAAATACTGCAACACCCAAAAAGAAGCCAGTGTACGGACTGCAGCTCATTTCCCACTTCTAAAACTTACAGACTCAACACAGAGTAGACAACTCTATCTCAGAAAGGAATCAAGAACTCTTAACATTCAATACTGCTGTCTCCTAGTGCTGTTCTTTTCTCATGAGTCAAAGAGATCCACCTGCAGTGGAGATGAGAAAACTGTTTACGTGAAGTCAAAAATTTCTGCCAGCAATCAAGTAAATTTATTTTACAAGGAAAGGCCAGACCGGGCATATTGAAGGAATTGTTTCTCTCTTCTGAATTCATGTCATGAGATTGGAAACACCCAGGTTTCCTAATGCTGATCCAAGAGACAAAGATACTCAGACTAGTCCAACTTAGAAGTGTCTGAGAAACAAGGACAAAGACTCCTGGATGATAACCGCTAAATACTGGTTACAACACACAAGTTTCTGGATATAAGAAAAATAAACTTTCTGCACTGCTTTCAACTTAAAACTAAGGTTTGAGCTGCCTAATGTTAGACTTTGAACATAATAAGTGCATAGTTTTGTTTGAAGTTGTACAGCAATTTTTATTTATTTATGAAGTGCTATATTATTAAAAATGTAATTGTTTGTGTCATTCGGCTTTTCCCGGTTGGGGTCACCACAGCGGAACTCCGGTCCGCTAATGATTGGTAGTGGATTTTTTTACGTACCGGGTTACCAGCCCTGACGCACAACCTTCAACGAAGGCATGCCCCATTCACGTATGCCTCCACACAGAAGACGCTCTATCTGAGAATCGAATGGGACGTCTTGCTATGAGGCGGCAGTGCTACCGCAGCACCACCATCGCAGTTTATTACAAATTTAATAAAATATGTTTATATACAAAAGCAACCTAATGGATGCTAGTTGTCTCTGATTTTAATTTATGACTGACGAGGGCAAATATGGGTATTAAGACAAACTTATTTTTCTCCTGATCACAGGGAAAATAGTATTTTGGTATTGTCTTGTGTGATTAGGGACACAGCTATTGGCAAAGGTTTGCATTACACCCACACCTATTGATACAACTGACTGAGGGTTCAAATTAGGGATGAGCAATCTGATACAATCCAAAGCTGGAAGCTACTAAGTTATAGGATCATAGAATCACAGGAAGTTATTAGGCTAATGGCCCTGGGGGCCCTTACAAGCCTAGCCAAGAGTTTATCCCCAAAAAAGAAACCTCAGTCGGCACCTGTTGCCCCTGTCAATGAAGAACACAGGTGGAACCCCTGGGGCAAATTTGTGGTTTCCCATCCACTCATCAAGGTTGCACTTGAAGAGTGTCAGCAAGGTACTCTGTTTGACATGTATGGGAAGTCTATTCCAGAAATGGGGCAGCATCTGGGAGACAAACCTGTCTCTTCAGCAGGTTTTGTTGATGTTGCATATTAGATTTAGGCCTTTCAAGTGGGTAATGTGTGAGGAATTACACTTACGGATATGGAGCATCTCTAGCAGGGCAGGGTCCAATATTGCCTTGTAGGTGACACACAGATCACCTCTAAGCAGTCTGTATGATGCCAAATAGGCTGATAGTAATTTGAGCCTGTCCGCATATGACAGGTGTTGAAGGCCATGGATTCTCTTTGTGAGGCATTTCTGTGGCCTTTCCAGTTAATGCAGGTGTTTGGAGATGTACATACCAAATGAGGCCTGAACTGAATTACTGGCCTAATGAGGGAGGAGTGCAGAGAGGTAATAACCTCCTTTTTTTCTGGATGCAATCCCTTTACTTATGAGATGAATCAAGTAAAAGGCTTTTCTGACCATTGCTGCTACATGATGGTCGAATGTGAGATTGTTGTCAACCTGAGTACCCAGATCTCTCACCACAGGTTGTGTGCTTCGGATGTTGCCATTGATGTGGTAATCAGGGGCTGTATTTTTGCTGAATGGTATGATAATACATTTTTTGTTGCATTTAACTTAAGGCCATGACTTTCACACCAGTCATTTGTTGCTGTGAGACCCTCTTGCAGTTTGTTAACATCATTTGGGGAGTCAATGACAGCACCCAACTTACAGTCATCTGCAAACTTGGTCAGCCATATGCCTTTTGTCTTTGCCTGGACCTCTGAGAAGTAGATGCCAAACAGTAGGGGTCCCAGGACAGATCCCTGGGGAACATCACTAGTGACAGGTCTGCTGTCAGAGGTGGAGGCACCTATTTTGACCTTGTAGGTCCTATCGATGAGCCAGCTGGCCACCCACCTGATGAGATAGGGATTTATGTCAAGTTGTGTTAGCTTTTCAATTTTGTCCAAGTGGAGGACTGTGTCAAAGGCCTTGGCCAAGTTAAGATAAGCTGTATGTACTGCCTTTCCCTCATCCAGAGGCCTTGGTGACATTCTCAAAGAAGTCAATCAAGTTCAACAGGCAAGATCTGCCCTTGACGAATCCAAACTGGGTGGGGTCAAGTGCTTGGAGATTGCCTTTGTCCTTGTTTATAAGATCCATAATAATATGCTCCATGACTTTACAGATCAGACTTGTCAAGCTAATGGGGTGATAGTTTTCAAGGTCAGCAGTGGCACCACCTTTGTGCAAGGGGATGACATTGTCAGTTCTCTATTCTGTTGGAATAAAGCCTGTACTTAGGCTGTGGTTGAATAGGGTGCTCAATGTCAAAGGAAGTTCTTGCTGGAGATAGTGTAGAATACAGCCTGGGATACTATCAGGACCCATGGAAGCTGTGTTCTTTGCCTTGGATAGGGCCTTTAACACTTGATCTATGGAGATGAGGTGCAGGACAGGTATCAGGGATGACAAATGGGCCTTTGGGGGGGGGGATTGAAGTTTGCACTCAACCTATCTGCTTATTTTATTGAGGAACATACCAAAACAGAACTGGTTTCTGACTGTTGAAAGTGACAGTGCTTCATCCTTTAGAATATTTTGCTAGCTCTCAAAAATTTGCCTTAAATCGTGCCATGACTGTTGTTACATTTTGTGAGAATATTAGAATACCATGGATAACCTTTTTGCAACCTTAAGGATTGCTAAGGAAAATGAAAACCAGCAATCAATATACATTCCTCCAAGGGACTGTGAGTCAGTACTATATGTAGGGTTGCCAGCTGTCCGGTTTTTGACCGGACTGTCCGGTTTTCTGACAAATTGTCCGGTTACAATTTTAATTCAAAACCGGACTTTTTAAATTGACACTGATGTCATGATGACATCAGGTCCTCTATCAGCCTGGAAGCAGAAGCCAGCATTTCAAAATATGCAAGTGATTTTTGAAGTTCGACTTTGGATTGAAGCAGAAGCCAGCATTTCAGGAGGGAAGGCAGCATTTTAGAATGCAAGCGAGCATTTTGAAGTTCAACTGGCTGAGTGGAAGTCCAAATCTGTATGTGAGTTACATGGTTGTGAAAGACAGCATTACATAGTGTTTTTCTTTTTCATGCATGAATTTTAGATAGGCAACCCTTTACTATATTGAACCACTGACAGTCTCCTGTCTGTGCTAGTTTTCTTATTTATTTTGAATAACGTGAGTGAGTCACACAAGTTAGGTTAACCTTAGATATTTGAAATGGTAGTTTATTTTAAAGCAAATGAAATTTTGATTGCAGAGTATCCAAAATGTTTTTTTGCTATGCAATTCGTATGCTATGCAATTGGCGTAATGGATCTGTGAACATGTGGTAAGGTTTAGATCATTCCATGAGTATAAAACTACATAGGTATTTAAAAAGGAGGCTATGGACTACATTTACTGTGGAAAATGGATATTAATTCAGGCAATTCTCAAGTTAATAGTGCTAATATTTTGAAAGTCTCCTGATTGTCCTTGACTAACTCGGGAGTGGTCACTGAGTTTATTGCAATTTGTCTCTGATTGCTTGAGAGCTAGGCAGATGACTGCAGTATATTCTTTTAATTTTGATCTGGTTGTTTACAAGATGATGGTTCTTCTGACAGGTTACTGGAGTGGAGCTGACTTTTGGAACATTAGCGTGTGTGTGTGTGTGTGTGTGTGTGTGTGTGTGTGTAAATGCCCCATATAATACACTTGGTGGCTAGAGGTACTCAGGCTCAAACCCTGTACCTTGACTACAGGGTAAAAAGAGCCTAAAGTCCCTAGCCATCACCACCACTTAGCTTAGTTTTTGGTGCTAAGAATTGACAGCTATAGTGAAAAGTACTGAATTTGTATTCCCCATTATTGGCTTTGTTTGTCCAGGTTTTGTGCTAAGAGGTTGACAGCTATGAATTAATTCACTAAATGATAGCCATTAAGTTTCAGTCTTCCTATTTTTGAGGAACCTGCTGATTTGGCATAATGGCATGTTGCTCTAACTGTAAAATGTTCTAAATTTAAAATGCGCTCTAACAAGTGTGCTGTATTATACAAGGCATATAATTTAATAAAGTCAGGAAGGTGCATCAAAGAAAAGAACACATGAATGTTTCTTGTTTTGTGTCCAAGGGGCCTATGATTTGAAAACAGACCAAAGGTAATCTTTATCCACCCATGGCCATGCATTTTCTTTGGATGTGGTGTGGGTTTCAATGCTGTTTCAATGAATAGTTTCAAAAGAGAAGTTTTAATGCCATTGCCATGTAAGATATGATTGTTGTTAGTACTGTCATTTCTTAGAACATTTTAAAATGTTAACATCCTAAACTTGGGAAAACAATGAGCAATGCTGTTTGGTGAATGTGAGATTTAAAGGCAGAGTAGTTTTAATGCTAAGTCTGTTTTCATTGTGAGACTGTATTGCTTTGTTTAGCAAATGTGCATCAGTGGTTTGTGCTATAAAATTTGAAATAAATGTTTTAAATTAAATCCAAATATCTGTAATCACTGTAGAAGTAAAGCAGAAGACAGTATGCACAGTGAGAGTTTTGAACAGTGTTTATGGCAACTGGCGAGAAATTGGCTAAAAGCAGGCATCCGGAACAGAAAATGGGCGTGTCTATCAGCTGATGTCACTGTGATGTCACACAATGGGTGTGGCATTGATGGGAGAGGGGTGGGAATGGGTGGGGTTATGAGTGATGCAAGGGGCGTGACCTTAGTCCGGTTTTAGCTACAAAGAAAGCTGGCAACCCTAACTATATGGGCAGTCAAAACTGGGAAATATAGTAGTCAATGTTAGTACTGGAATTAAATCAGTCTCTCCAACATGCTATCCTTTCCCCACAGAAAGTGATGCCAACAAAGATATAAACAAATTAAAAGAAGCAAACAAACATCTGGCCTTGAAAAGCACAACTCAAAAGTTAAACTTAGTCAGTGAAGTGAAATATGTAGAAAATGCTTTTACTATAGAGGCTTTTTACTGTAAAAGATCAGAGATGTTTTAATTTTTTTTGTGTAAAAAGAAGGGTCTTTTGTAGAGGGTAGATAAAAACATGGGCAGCTCAGAAAACTTCCATTATGGAATGGAGAACTTTAGTATACAAAGATAGGACTTTGAAATAGTAAATGATGAAAGAAAAGTTATAGTTGCAGTAGTGATACAGAGCTAAAAGGACAGGATATCAAACATACCATTACTAAGACGTCTTGTACCCCCCCCCAGCGTACAGTTACAAAGAAATTCAGGGCTAGGATAAGGGTCACCACAGGGGCACTAGGCTATGGTTAGCAAACATGCGACGACAGAGAAAGAATAGTTGTGTAAAATCTTATCATAACTACAGATGTCCTTCTCTTCTATGTTGCAGTATTCTTGACATATGGGTTGTGTTCCACCCTACGACCCAACATCCGGCCAGTATACAAAAGCTTTTAGCCACTGCCAGTACATGGGACATCACATGTCTGCTCTGGCAATGTCAGCCATAAAAGGGATGTCTGCATGTACCATCCTCAGAACAAGGATGCCCCATGAGGAACAAAAGTCCTAAGGAAAATAATAAGTCATCCAGGGAAGTGACAAGTTACAGGGGGAAGGTGGGAGGGACAGAATACTGCAGCATAGAAGAGAAGGACATCTGTGGTTATGGTAAGATTTTACACAACTATTCTATATCCTACTATTCAGTGTTTCAGTGTTCTTAACATATGGGAGAGTGTCATAGCTTAGTTGGAACCTTGGAAGGTAGAAGGAGCAGAGGAAGGCTGCAAGGAGGAATTTTCCACAAAACCATGAAGTATAGCTCTAGCAAACCTTGCTCTGGGCCTGGGAATAGTGTCCAACTAGTAATGTTTGGTAAATTTGTGCACAGAGGACCAAACAGCAGTCTCCAAAATGGAATTAGTATCCAGACCCTTAAAGAAATCCCCTGAAGAAGCCAAAGATCTAGTGAAATGGGCTCTGACAGCAGTAGGCAGGGACTTACCATGAAAATCATAACAAAACACAAGCCTTAGAAATCCAAAATTAAATTGTTTGTTTAAAGACCAGTAAACCCAGAGCCCTGGGAAGAAAGGTCACAAATAGATAATCTGATTTCCTGATAGCTTTAGTCTTGTCTGAGTAAAATCTAAGTTGCCTATGTACATCTAGAGTATGCAAAATCTTTTCACTAGAGGACTGAGGAGAAGGGAAAAAGGTAGGCAATTGGATAGACTGATTAAGGGACAAGTCATTCACCACTTTAGACATGAAAGAAGGGTTGGTTCACAAGGAAACCCTGTCCTTGTGGAAAACCAAGAAAGGTGGAGATGTCATCAAAGCCTGAATCCAAGAGACCCTCCTAGCAGAAGTCAAGGCAACCAGAAGCACAGTCTTCCAAGTGCAAAACTTCAGAGAAGCAGAACCTGCAGGTTCAAAGAGAGGTAGACTAAGCTTTTCTAAGACATAATTAAGGTCCCAAGGAGGAGGAACTGGTTTCCTTGGAGGCTTAATATGTAGGACACCTTTAGGAAAATCTTAAACTCCAATCCAGAAGCTAAAGGAGGTAATAATGACAAACAAGCAAAAAGAGCAGAACAATGGACGCTCATTGAGGAATATGATAAGCCACATAGGTAAGAGAGTACTACTGGAATGTCCACAGAAAATGGGTCTACACTTCTATTAAAAGACCAGATAGAAATTCTTCTCTATTTCAAAATATAAGACTTTCTAGTATTGGGTTCCTGGCCTCCTGTGAAACCCCAAACACATCCTGTGAGAAAAGGAGTCTGAAAGGGATCAGAGGTTGATCACCCACAAGGTCAGTTGTAATGTTGACAGATGTGGATGAAACAGTGATCCCTTGTCCTGTGTGAGCAGATCCGTCCAGTGAGGCAACTTGTCGTGATAGCCCTTGGCATGTTGAGACCAGGTTGTCTTTAGAAACCACTGAAATTTTCTCATGTGAAGCTTTGCAAAGGGCAACATGGAAATTGTGGAAGCCATGAATCCAAGAAGCCTTAGGAATTCCCTGGCCGAGATGGAGGAAAGAGTTAGAAGAGTCTCCATGAAGCAAGTGAGAGAATAAACCTTGTCTGATGAGAGATGCACCGTCATCATGTCTGTCCTGAACCTGTACCCCAAGAAGATGTGATCCTGAGAGGGAGTCAAGTTGGATTTTTTGAAATTTATTGTGCACCCAAGGCTTTGAAGGAGATGAATAGCCTTCATAAGATTTTGAGACAAGTGATCTAAATTGTTTGCCAGGAAAAGAAGGTCATCCAGTTAGGGATAAACCTGAACTCCTTGGATCCTCAAGAAGGGAATGACAAGGGCCAAGTACTTTGTGAATACCCTTGGGGCAGTGGAAATACCAAAAGGCAATGCAGACAATTGAAAGTGCAAAGAACCAACCAAGAAATGTACAAATTTCCTGTATTGAGGATGGATGTGGATATGCAGATAAGCATCTTTGAGATCCAAGGAAACCAGGAAAGACTGAGGTGAAATCAAGGGGAAGAGTATCTGTAGGGGCAGCATATGGAAAGAAGACACTTGCAGGAAAGTCTTTAAGTGGGAGAGGTCTAGGATTGGTCTCCAAGGGCCATCCTTTCTTGGAACCAATAACATTCTTGAGTAAAACCCTTTGTCTCTCTGATCCAGAGGCACAGCTTGAATAGTGTCTTCAGACATCAGCTGAGAAAAGAGCTGTGGAAACACTTGATTTGACTGTAGGGGGGCTGTGTAATTCCCATAAATGGAGGGAGTGTCTTCCAAGTCATACAAGAGCCTTTTAGGGTAATGGATAGGACCCAGGCATCCTGAGTGATCTTCACCCAGGTTGAAAAGAAAGAGAAAGACAAAGAGAAATAAGTTTATGACTTGGAAGGGAAAGCTGGCTGTCACAGAGAACTGTGCCTGGCTTGAAGGGACTGATGTAAAAAGGGAACTGAAGAAAATGTTTTGGACTGAGGGAGTCTCCTAGTAGACTTCCTAGACCTAGGAGTAGAAGTGGAAGCAGAGGAGGAATGAGCAAGATCCTTCCATTTTTCCTAGCAGAGGATTAAATAAGTTGGCAGCTGCCGAACCAAAAAAGGTAGACTTGTTCAAATGATCATCTAGTAATTTTGCCTTAATATTATCAGGTAATGACTGAAGTCTCAGCTTAATATCATCAGGTAATGATTTAAGTCTCAGCCATGAATGCCTCCTAAGTACAAAGACAGAAGCAGCACCTCTAGATGATGCTTCAACAATATCATAGCTGCACCTAACTGAATGTCTAGCTACTTGAGAGGATGCAGCCAAAAGTGACAAGACCTGTGTTTTAAACTCAGAGACTGGTAAAGAAGTTAGAGCATGTGAAGCTTGAGAAAGCAAAGCCAAGGAATACCTAACCATGTGAGTCTAGTAATTAATAGCTCTGATAGCTAAAGTAGAAGAGGTACATACCTTTTTACCCAGTCTCTCAAGTATTTTGCTCTCTTTATCAGATGGTGGAAGCTTAGTAGAAGGAGATAAACAGGAAGACTTATCAGAAGCTATGGAGACCACAGCTGGATTAGAAAATGGACACTTTTAGAGAAACCTGCAGTCATCTGGCACTTTATAAAATTTGTCAGTCCTCTTGGGAGCAGGGGCCTGTGAATCTAGAGTTTTATACGAGGCAGTAAAGGCATCCAGGAAAGCTGGAGGAACTGTAGAGGGAGAGGGAACCTCCATCTGTAGAAAGTCATAATACCGCTTCCATTCTTCAGAAATCTGGGAATACTCCCATTTAAAGAACTCCCTCATTTTATTAATAGTCTCTCCAAAAAACTCTCCTCATGAGGGGAATCCCCTCCACTAGGTTCCTCCTCAGGGGATTCAGTTTCCAGAGGTGAAATAATTTAGGTGGAATATGCAAGTGAATCCTCATCAGAGGAAAAATCTTCAGAATTATAATCAAGTACCTGAGACTCAGCAGCCTGCACAGAAGAGGAAGTGAAAGAAGGCAGTGGGGAGAAGAAGAAGGCTTCAAAGCCACCAAGGCCTTAATCAGACCCTGGGAAAAGGCATACCTATCAGACTGAGGAGAAGAAGGAATGTTGGGATGTTAAGTCTGTTGTTTCTTCTTCACATGTCTTTCTGTGTGAAGGGACAAGGAAAAAGAACCCGATGTAGGCCTAACACTCAGTGTAGTCACGGAAGGATCCCTACTTGCAACAGCAGGGGCATTGCCAGATTCCTCCACCACAACAAGTCGCAGTTCCCCTATATCTCCTGAAATGGATGTCTGCATAGCTTTGGACATGCTGGGATCTGATCTCCTGGTGGCTTCTGCAGAGGTATCTGCTAAAGAGTGGACCCAGTCTCTAACCATACCACTGAGTCTTCACTGACCTCAAGGGGTACATCTGAGGTAGAAGGTGCAGTGGAAGAGGATTCAAGTTTTTACTTGCTCACTTTCCTCTTCAAACTCGGTTCAGCCAAAGGACCCCTAAACCCTCCATAACATCTTTCACCAGATGTTTAATTCATTAACCCCAAGTACTGTCACAAGGCGCATTTAAGGTTACATCCGAGCGCTCCCTGAGACATTAATTATCTTGATACGTTACATCCGAGGTCGTCTAGGAGTGCAGCTAAGTTCACTAACACAATGGAACTCCACTGCTGAAAACTAAAGTGAAAAGGTACCTGGAACTTCTTAATTACCTTCTCAACTTTATTTTCACAGTGGAGTTAGCTGCTGCTTAAATAGAAATTTTTGGAGAATATCAGCTTGCTGTGCACCCTTTCTATGGTTGTCATGTCATCGTTCACAGCTAGCTGACTTTCTCTGCTTTACCAGTTATACTAAGCACAAACACTAGCATTCCACCTTTACCTGCAATAAAGCAAAATAAAAAATATATAAGGAAGTGTAAAAATAACATTCTAAAAACAATAATTGTATTTACGGGCACTACAAATAACTAGTAAACAGTATTGTTTAGCCCGTATTCTTTCACAGACCCAGCTGGTGATGCAAGCAGTGCCAGTCAATCACATTGCTGCAAAAGTATTCATCACACAAGCTTTGAATAACTCAAAGTGACAGTAGTGCAAGGAATAATTCAGGTAAGCAAGTCTGGCATAGTATAAAAAACATGTTTTTTGTTTTTGTTGTTTAGAGATTAGATTATCAGTTATTGAATTCCTCAGTAAAGATTTCCTTATTGCTAGGTATAGCAAGGTGTAGTTTTCGTAGTGTTCACTGGCATTCCAATTCCTAATCCTCTTGATAGTTAAACTTTTTTTTTTTATTATTAAAAAAAAAATGTAGAAATCTGCTTGTTACATTCATAGCTTCATTCATAACGGCAATTAGAATACCGGCATTTTAAACCGGTACTGCACTTCAGTAACAATTGCGCCCCATAATCCTTTGCGCACATGTAAATAGCAACTTTCTATTTTTGAATCTGAAATGACAATGCACAGAACTGTGTTAGATCTAATTAAACTGCAGTCCAGCATCCATTCCGTTTTCTTGGTAATGTAGCATATTGTCTGACAATTACAGGAGTAAAAAAGAAAACTGAACTAGGTCTGGCCGGCTAATCTGTCATCAAGTTTATCACTGCCTTGTTTTGAACATAATTGTACAGTTTTGTGCTGAAGTGACATCTTGCAGCAAAATTTTGATTTATAATACTTGCTACACCTAATAGAGTTCAGGACAGGATTTATTTTCCATCCTATAACTGCTTTAGGTTCCCTGCCCCTCTGTTCGTTGTGCATGTACTGCTAGTAAGTAGAGCAGTGCTACATTTCTATTAGAGTTGGTATACATTACTGTCTTATTACTGTTTAACATCTGATTTATTTGGTTATTTCTGTTAACTGCTGAGTCATTTGCTGGTGCTGAGTTGTAACTGATGTTCAGAACTCCTGCCTGCTTTGAGAGCTAGCTCTTGTATTAACTGACAAACTGCTTGTATGTCTATCTTATTTCATGATAGTAGAGCTTAATTATATATCTGCCAGGCATCCTTTTAACTGCTTGCAAATCTTATTTGTGTTCTGACTGCATCTGTAAGCATTCCTGTTGTATGCTACTGTTCTTAGAAGGCTCAGAGGCTGTACTTTTTAATTGCTTTTATAGAAGACTAAGTGAGTGTAGTTCATGTTACTGTTCATATTGTATAACTTAGCCATAAAATTATTGCCTTAGAAGAACAGCCATACTTGCTTTGTGCAATATATCCTGTCTGTATTCACTGCTGGATTGTACAGCTGTTATCAGTCAGAGGCTGCATGTTCATTCTGATAATGTATGCAATATAATCAATTTTACTTTTTATCTGTATACCTTGCATGCTTTGCACTTCACACTCTGTAACCTTTGCACTAATTCTACCTTATTTAATTTTATTTTTCAGTTGCATGGGTTTGTTTCCTGCGTGACCCCCCCCCCCACTTGGGATTAACTACAATACACATTTTCCACTTCATCCACTGAAACTGACTATTGTAACTAAATAAAACTCCAGGAAGCAAGAACCTGACACCTTACAGCTTTTTTATTGTAATAGGTGAATTACAACATAGTTTTTGTTAGATTTTAAGGCTTAAAAGGTGTATGCATAACACCAATGAAGGGTTCCAGCCAATTGACACTAGATTGGGCCAATACCTTGAATCAGCCTTACACACACACACACACACACACACACACACACACACACACACACACACACACACACACACACACAGTCCCAAGTCTTTACTGTTTTCATTAGAACATTTTGATTTTACTTTCAGCATAGTCTCTAGACTAATCACAACTATCTCTAAAACTGCCAAACAGCCCTGTTTATGTTCCTGCAGTGAAAATTAAAGTATTCCAGAGCTACTTCAATTAAGCTTTTGTTAGATACTGATATTTTAAGCTCAGTACTCACCTTTAAACCAATATTTTTTTCAGGTCTTCTACTTGTGGGGCTGAACCCGCTCCATTCGCTACGCTCACTCTGCTCCCCTCCCTGCCCCCATCCCCACCCTCCCCCCATAACATCAACCTTAAACCTAGCCTGACCCCTCCCATACTTCTCTTCCACCTATCCCATAACCCCCTAATTATTCCCCTATCATTCCATACCTTCTCATTAATAAGCCCATATAGTACTCCATCCACTAAACTACTTCTATCCTGCTCATATTCTTTGTTATCACACTGCACTCAACCACCATTATGTCCATCACAACTATTACTTTGATCTTGCTTCTTTCACTTACAGTCTCTCTCCTAACAATAATCACAACCTTCCAGACACCCAACATACCTCCTCCACCTACCTCTACAACCAGCACACATAACCCACATTTATCAAGTTACTCAGACATGCACCCTAGCTTATTCACAGCTAATACCTCTGTACTATACAAAGTGAAAATTCTACCTCTGCAAAGACACTCCCTTTATCATACCACCAGCAGCAACTACACCATTATTAGGAAAAAACTGAGAAGTGTAACCTACACAATTTGCCAAAGCACTATTTCCCAGTGTGATGATGTATAACCCAACCCAGGCCCAGCCCCCCTCAGCTCCAGCAAACCTAGCAAATCTCTTATGCTAGCAACCATAAATCTCCAAAGCTTTAGAAACAAGATATCTGAATTCCATGCATGGATTTCTAAGTACAACCCAGATATTATAGCAGCTACCGAAACCTGGTTAAAACCATATATATAAAATACACTGAATATCTCCCCCCAATCTACTCATGCCTAAGAGTCAATCGACCCAACAAGAGTGGAGAAGGAGTAGCAATACTCTTCCCTAGCAATTACACATTAATTCCCTACTCAAAATCAACACCCAACTTCTCCCCAGCCAAAGTACTAATCTCTACATTAAAACTTAACAACAATAAAACATTTGCATAATTGCTCTTTATATTCCTCCAGGAAACAACATACCAATATTAGAAAAAAAGACTTGACTGGACTTTCCAAAATATAGATAATGAAACAATCATTCTAGGTGATGAAAATATCGAATGGCTTGACATAGGCCACAACAACCCCTCAGAAAACATAAATCTTTAAAACTTCTCCCAACTAATTAAAGACATCACCAGACCTCACAAAAATTACAACTGGGGCTCCACAATAGACTGGATATTAGTGTCCCACCCTTTCAATGTCATCAGTGTACGCATACTACCTAATACCATTATTGACCACCACCCAGCATGTATCATATGCAAAACTACTCCAACTACGGGCCAACACCAATACAAATCTACCAGAAATTTTACTAAGTTCCAATCATCCATATTTAATGAAACCTTAGCTAAACTAATCTGGAAACCCCTCAAATCCATACCACTTAATAAGGCTGTTGAATTCTTTAACTCAACATTTCTAGACATCCTAAATAGGCAAGCACCCACCCGCCAAAAATGAATAAAACATAACCATGCATGCTGGCTCTCAAAATCCACCAAAGAAGTAATGTCCACAAGGGATAAAATCTGGAAATCATGGCAGAAAAACAAAGACCCTTCAACTCTACTACATTATAAGCAACTCCGTAACCAGGAAAAACGCCTAATAACCACTGATAAAAAAAGACCACTACTTCCACCTACAAAGCCAACATAAAAATAATCCCCAGAAATTCTGGTCCTCCAGCAGCCAACTATTACACCCAGGCTCTCAAAGCAACCCATCCCCTGACCCACAAAAAAACCCCTACTGAACTTGCTACCCTCTTCAATTCCTACTTCATTGACACCATAGCTAACCTAACCACTACCTTTCTTACAGTTAACACCACCAGGATAGCTGATGACCAAATCATCTTGGAAAACAAGTCTACCCTTAACCCTAACCTAAATTTTTTCCCCATACACACCAGCACAATAAAAAAACTTTTACTTAAGCTAAAACCCAAAGTCTGGCCCCTGACAATCTACCCCCACACTTTCTGCAGCTAGCAGCAAACTCTATAGCTTATCCAATCAGCATACTCATTAACAGATCAATTAAGGAATCCCTTGTCCCAGACATCTGGAAAAAAGCATTCATTCTTCCCTTACATAAAGATGGCACCAACACAGACACCACAAACTTTTGACCCACAGCAATTCTCTCACCCCTCTCTAAAATACTGGAAAAATACATCCATGCCCATCTCCTCAACCACCTGCATGAAAATCAAATGTTATCACCCACTCAGCATGGTTTCAGACCAGGATGCAGCACCACTACTGCCCTCCTATCCTTCCTTGATACAGTTAACCGGGCATGGGATTCTGGTAAAATAATTGCTTCACTTTTCCTTGACCTCTCCAAAGCTTTTGATACCATTTCCCACACTATTCTCCTCTCTAAACTATCCACCCTCCACATTTCTCCCCCTACCCTACAATGGTTCAACAGCTATCTTTCCAATATGCAGCAATCCACCAAATGGCAACAGTCTTACTATCCCTTCCTCAGTACTTACACAGGGGTACCCCAAGGCATCATACTTGGTCCTCTCTTATTTAGCATCTTTATTAACAACTGTCACACCACTCTCCCACAATGCTCAGTAATCCAGTATGCTGATGACTCTATGATAATATGCACTGCAAATTCCAGCTCTGAACTCCAGCAAATTATCCAGAATGCCCTCACATCTACTGAATCTTGGATGCTTTAACAATTATCTTGCCCTAAATCCAAAAAAAAATCTAAACTAGTAATTTTTACTTCTAGGAAAACCATTCCATTTGATAAAAAAACTCTTCACTATACAAGCCCAAGACAATACCACTATAGAAGTTGTCCCTCACACTAAATTACTAGGTATTATTATAGATGAAAACCTTAACTTTGACCTGCACATAAATAATAACATCAAAAAAACACACCAAAAGCTTGGTATGCTCTACAGGCACCAATACTTTCTTAGCCTCCCTACTAGACAAACCCTTGCAACTACCTTTTTATTACCCTCTCTCCTTTATAGTGCCCCTCTCCTCACTAATATCCAAAATTCTACAAAATCCAAACTTGCTATGTGTTATAACAGAATAGCAAAATTTGCCACTAAGGCCAAATTCTCATCCCACCACTGTAAGTCACTGAAACAATTAGAGTGGCTGGAACTCCCCCACCATCTCTCATTCACCCAACTAATTACTGTGCACAAAATAATCTACATACCCACAGACTGTCCTGCTCTCTCAACTCTACTTGCCAAATACCATCCCAGCAGGCATCTAGGATCTGAAAATCATCTACTTCTAAAAGTAGATAAGCCCACCTTACCTGCTGGTCAACTCCTCTATTCTTTCACCATCGCCAAACTATGGAACTCACTTCCACCTTCTATAAGAAACACAGGCAGCACCGCCACCTTCAAACAAATACTGAAAAATCATCTCAACTCTTCCTGGCTATGTTCCTGCTCTATAACCTAACCTCTTCACTCTCCTTATATGATTACTAAACTCCTATGTCTTTTGCTACTAGTGACTGATGATACTTTCTCCATATTTATTTTTATCTTCATTTGATGATGCTGGTACAATAATACTGATTAATATATTTCTGTTTATACCACTCTGAATTCATTGAATTCTGCTTTAATGTATATTTTCTGTATATATTACTGTAATCAAACAAACTAGATTCCTACTTTTATGTACATATTATGTATATGTTACTATAGTTACTATCTGTAACACTGTTTCTACTTCTGTACTAATTAATGTTTATATTTTTTCTGTATCTCATTGGAGCTTTTCTCCCCGGGCCTCCATTGAAAATGGGCTCTTTTAGGCCCAGTGGACTTTCTCGGTAAACAAATGCAATAAAATAAAAATAAAATAAATAAATAAGAAACATTACCAGAGAAATGTTATGCCAAAATCTTCACAAAACAGTAGCTGTTTCACTATTGTATAATTGAAAGTATTCAACTGTTAACTGTTAGTTACATGCATAGTGTTTTGCAGTTATAGCTGCACTTGTACATATTACAGATTCACTGCAGATGTTCTTGTCTTTCGGCTTTTCCCGGTTAGGGGTCGCCACAGTGGAACTCTGGTCCACTAATGATTGGCAGTAGCTTTTGACGAACGCCGAGGTGCCAGCTCGACGTTCAACCTTCAACGAATGCACGCCCATTTATGCATGTCTTTTGAACGGCCACCCAACCATGATTCTTGATTTCAGTCAGGGCACAATTTAATACAGTTTCCATACTGGACAGTACTGCAGCATATAGTAAATAGCAATTATTGTCAGGAAGTCATAATTCCTTCCTGAAAATGTTGCAGTTATCTGAACGAGTCACTTTTTGTAAGTTTATATTTTATATTCAATAATGTATCATGGCATTCTTAGCGTTGTTCTATTTGTTCAGTTAAATTCATAACATAATAAAATTGAAACTTTAGACTCCCTTTTTGCTTCACTTTCTATAACACTCTGCCATGGATAGTTTGCCACCTTCACTGAACAGCAATTGGTACTTTGGCACTTATTGCCATGTTATGGTCCTGAACTGATGCAGTCATTCTTATTGATATATATATTTTTTTCTTCTCCATGTTCTTGTCAGGATAAGTAGACTCCTGGCCTGATTGGATGTGGAGCTGCACATATGAATACTATACTTTCTATGTTGCCCCCAACAACTCTACAATCCCAGTTTGATGGGACATGTGATGGAGAAGCTTGTGCTAAAATCAGGCAATATCCTTTCTGTCAGAAGAAATAAAGGTACACCCCCATTTTATAACTTTACTGTTGATAAATGTCACCATTATGAATATGATCTTCCTGTTACATATGTATTTTAGGCATTGATAAGAGTGGGGAAAGGAGGAGCTTAACCATTACAGACATATGCGCCAAACCAGGGAGGGGAAGTTTCAATTTTTTTAAATGACAGGTTGGTTGGGGCAGCAATAAGAGTACACACACACACACACACACACACACACACACACACACACACACACACACACACAATATTTCTGGCTTTGTCCATCATGTGCAGAATTTAGGTTAGAGGAAGGGCTAAGTAATGTTTAAGTATTATACTACTTTTACTGAATTTATCAGGCCTTTTCCTAACAGAATGGTAATGACTCAGTTTTACATGACACATGCACTAGGAATGTAATGAGTCTGAATATTAGAACATTGCAGTAATGAAATGCAAGTCATTATCACAGTACTCATTAACAATAAGTGCAGTTACAGTATAACACTGAGTCATTATCACTTGTCAGTTAAAACTCTCAGCAGCTGCCACTGTTATTTGCAATACTAAAAACCATTATCACATTGATTTGTTTAGGACTTAGGCTATAGAAATTCTTTTTTCATATTTTGGTAAATAACTTTGCTAGGGAACATGTCATTGTGCTATACCTCACTTTGAAGACAGTGTTAGTCCTTACAACATGGTAAAAGAACTGTGCCCATGGGCTGTACACATGTACAGGTATCATAGTTTGTTTAGGACTTTGGTTATGAAAATTATGACATTTTTTTCATATTTTGGTAAATAACACTGTTAGGAAACTTGTCAACATGCTAAATGATAACTCAGTTTGAAGACTGTATTAGTATGCACAACAAGGTAAAAGCAATGTGTCTGTATGCTGTACACATATACAGATATCACTGTTTGTTTAGGACTTGGGCTATGAAAATTGTTTTTTTCATATTTTCGTAAATAACTTTGCTAGGGAAGATGTTAACATGCTAAGTAAGACCTCAGTTTGAAGACAATATTAATATGTACAACATAATAAAAGAACTGTGTCTGTATGTTGTATACATGTACAGATATCAGTTTGTTTAGGACTTAGGTTATGGAAATTATGCTTTTTTCATATTTTGGTAAATAACTTTGCTAGGGAGCATGTCAATTTGCCAAGTAATAACTCATTTTGAAGACAGTATTAGTCCTTACAACATGCTAAAAGAACTGTGTCTGTATGCTGTATACATGTACAGATATCACAGTTTGTTTAGTCTTCCAGGATTATGAAAATTATACATTTGTCATATTTCTCATTATTATCCCCATATCTTTGCAACGGAGCATAGTGACAACATACATGATGCATCATTTTGAAGCTAACATTGAACCACACAACTTGTATGCTGATATGTAGTCTCTGTCTGTTACAGGTGATGATATATTATACTTTAATTATCAATTATGAGAAATATAATATTAATCATATTTCTGTTAATATCTCAGTAAAGGAGCATCACACAGTAATGGTTAAATTATCATTTTCAAGCTGACATTCATACAAACAAACTAATTGTAAATTGCATGGGACTACATGGTACATTCACCAACATATTGTGATTTGTTTTACCAAAAAGGTAAAAAATATGCATAATATCAGCATTCCTTGGCAAATATTTAATAATGACTTAGATACATACTATCAACATTTACACTGTTGGAAAGGTCAGTGTCTGCTGAACAGCTTTCACATTTACATTTTTGGTCTAGCTCTTAAGGTTAAAGAGTTATGAACATTTGTTTTCTGTATGGTATTACAAATGGATTATCTGAAAAGGAGCTCAGGCTGTACTGTTGTTCCTATGGTGGAAGTATGCAGGCAGCATTTTCTGAGTTGCTCCGAAGTGAATGAGTTAAACCCCTGATTTTCGAGATCAAGATTTAGAGTCGAAAACCGGCTAGTCAAAGTCTTAGGCGCAAAGGCCTGACAGTTGGAACAGGATCGATAGTTGTGACTAAGCCCTGAACATAAAAGACAGAGGTCGTGGCTATCTTTATGTGGAATCTGCCTTCCATGCCTACACTTGCCCTTCCTGGATGACATAAACAAAAACAAAAACAAATGGCAGTAGCAAGAAAATAAATCGCCAGCCAGGCACTTATCTGAAGCTGGCAACAACACACATGAAATCCAACTACAGACTGTACGTAGCAGTCAACCTTCTGAATGGTGTCAGAAAAGTCCTAAGAATGGTAAGTGCGGATGCCACTTTTATGGCTGATGTTGTCAGAGCAGATGTGCGACTCCCATGTACTGGCAGTGGCGAAAAGCTTTTGTATACTGGCTGCACATTGGGTCATAGGTTGGAACACAACCCATATGTTAAGAATACTGCAATACTGAATAGAAGGACATCAAGGATATATAACCTCTAAAAAGTCTATGCAGATCTTACAGCTACTTGGTAGTAAGTTCAACTCAAAAAGTGTGTATTGTGCAACACATAAAGTTAAAACATTACTTTGCTGTCGTATCTATAACAATAAAGAACACAGTTTCACAATTAAGTGGACAACAGATGATGACAAAATAAACTGGTTAAGAGTGCTTATGCAAAGTAAAATAAGCTAAAGAGGTTGTATATATTTTTAAAAACAGAAGTTGGAAGTATCCCAGTAGGGTAGATGGTACACAGTCAGCCTAATGAAATGTGATACCTATTAGAACCCACAATAATTTTATATTTACTTAAAGCATGTGTATTTTGCAGCTGATTATTTCATCTACAGAAGGTAATGATTTACAGGATGCACATTTAGAGTGTTTACCTTTCCAAATTAGGATAGAGTTAATCCTAAAACACAAAAGAAACTTAAAACTGTGCAGTGAACTGTAAAAAAGGCAGTAAGCACCCAGGAATTCACAAAGTGGCATGATTCCCAGTCCATTAAAAGGGCTGAGGAGGTAGTAGACATCAACGTTTCTGACACCCTTGGCATAAAGGAAAATGAGCAGTCTTTTTCCAAATATGGTAAACCAAGAAAAAATAAGAAATCTGTCCAGGCTAACACAGAGGTTCAGGCACAAACCAGAGACAATCCCCTTGTAACAAAGCAACTGCATCCTGCCCTACAGTTACCTGTGGAACTACCTCAGCAGTCAGGTCTTCCACAGTCCAATCAGCTTTATTCCAGGCAGGAACAATAATGCAAAATATATGGCTTTAATAGGCAATGTGACAGAGGATACAAAAGGTGGAGTGCATTACAGATAGCATCAAAACCATGGAAAGGACCATCCCAGACACAAACCTAACATTCTGTGCACAGAAAAGAATGTAGAAAAAGAAAAAGGTTAAAGCATGATGTTTGACAGATAATGGAACATATGGAGGAGTACAAAACACTATTCCAAAAGTTTCTGGAGCCATAAACCTCATTGTGTTCTGGTTTTCTTTCACTTCGACCTGTGGCACCTACCAATCCTACCCTCACCTGGAACTGTGGCACCTACCAATCCTACCCTCACTTGTACCTCTGGCACCTACCAATCCTACCCTTACCTGGATCTGTGGCACCTACCAATCCTACCCTCATTTGCACCTGTAGTAGCTACCAATCCTACCCTTCCTGAAAACAATGCATTCACTAATCAATACAGTCCTTCTCTTTCCTTTCAGGCTGACAAGGAAAATTATTCTGATATAGTTACTGAATTTAAAGGATCATGCATGTTAAAGGCAACAGAAACCACAGTCTCCAAAACTTGATATTCCATGGAAAACTGGAAAGCTTTTACTGCAAGTACTGTGATACTGCCTTGTTGTAAAGCATAAGACAAAACAAATTCTACTTGGGCAACTTAAACCATAAGGGGAGTGCAGATAGGCTCTCTTTGAAATAAACTTGAAAAATGGCTTAAATCAAAAGGCCTTGATAGACTTACAAGTTGAAGTGACTAATATTAAAACAACCTGAATGATTAATAGAGCAGTAAAAGACACAAAAAGACTGGAAAACCTGCAGGTCATAGCCTTCACAGGAGTTGAGCAACCAATATAAAGATATGGTTAAGGCTAAAGTCTGGAAAACGGAAGTCAGCCTTTTAGTGCAAGTCACCAGTAAACCAGGAGATGCTTGCTACTAGTGAATATTTTCATGGGATTTTAGGTCAAAGGTAAGGAATATTTTCTGGAAAAAATAAAAATTAAATGTTCCTAAGTAAGCAGTCATGTTATTTTTTTTTTTTAAAAAAAGAGTCTAGTTTCAAAGCCATAGCAATGTCTCATCTTGTACCTCTGGTAAAATTAATATGTGTAGATCCAAAGACAGACCCCTGCATGATAAGGCTGATGCAAAGGCCCAAAGTTTCCAAGTACTCCAAAAAACAAAGCCAGCACCCACAGAGTATAAATATATTCTTTTATTGTGGCCACACCATGAAAAATCAGACCGGTTTCGGCAACCAAGCCTTCATCAGTGATAAAATACAAAGCATAAGTCCCCAATACTTATACTGTAATTACTTAACATCAGATAGGCAGATATTCATATTTAAAGCAACAGAGACCTTTCCTCAAAATCTTATTAATTACATATGATCATTTAATCCTGGGGAGAATAAACCCCCAAGTTTAATAATCCAACCCTTCTCCTTTCTGTTTAACATAGTATGCCATCCCAATTTATTCGTCCTGTCCCCCCAAACCTTATCAATAACCATGAAATAGACTCTACATACACGTATAGACCTAGACATCTGCCCCACATAAAAAGCATTGCAGGAGTTTGACAGAGCCCTTGTCAGCATTTTTAACCGAACATTTGCAGCCTCTGTTAAAATTAGTTAGAGCGAGAATTCAAGATACTACGGAATTCTTGAATATGATTGAAAATTCTCAGTTGGAGGCACATTGGCTACAATGCACATTGGATGTAACAGCATTACATACAAGTATCCTACATTGGGCTGGACTTAAAGCTGTTAAATATTGGTTGGATAAAGTGGATATTTATCCTCCGGGTTTTAATACCCTATTATTGTGCATGGTGGAGCATGTGCTGACCAAAAATGTTATATTTTTTTCAGGGGGACTGCTTTTAATAGATTCAGGGAACAGCTATGGGGGCATCTTTTGCCCCCATATATATGCTGATTTGTTTATGGGCTACTTAGAGGGACTACGTATTTATGATAGTTTGCATGATATGTATTTCCCTGAGATAGACATCTGGAGAAGGTTTTTGGACGATTGTTGGTTAGTATGGTGGGGTGAGGTACAGTATTTGTCTGAATTTGCTCAACATTTGAAGGAAAACAAATGCGGGATAGAATTTACCCTGAATGTAGATACACAACAGATTCATTTTTTTGGATGTGACTGTCACAAGGGATAGTGACAATACTTTGGCATCCAAAATACATTGTAAATATCCACAATACAACAATATGTTATTTGCTACTAGTCTGCAACCCCGCCATTGTATAGAAAATATACCTAAGTCCCAATTTTTGAGAGTTAAAAGAATTTGTTCTTCTCCGGATGTCTATCGACAGTTTGAGGATGATCTCACTGAAAGATTTTTGGCTAGGGGGGTATCGCCCTAATAATATCAGGTCAGCTAAGAGATGGGTTGCTGCTATAAATAGGCTGAATACCCTTGTATATCATCAAAAGAGGCAGGAGGATGCGGATATTATTAGGTTTGTCACCACATATGGCTGCAACATCAATGTTGTTAGAGAGGTTATAGATAAAAACTGGAATATCCTGTTAGCTAGTGAGAAATTGTCTGGGTTACTTTTGCCCAGATGTCAGTTCTCTTATAGAAGGGAGAGCACTTGAGCTTCCCATGTCAATCACTATAAACGTGGCAACAGAATTAATGAGCATCAGGGGACTCTGACTGGTGATAAAGTTGTTGGTTCATATCCATGTGGGCATTGTTCATCCTGTAAATATATGTTAAAAACAAAACAATTTTCCAGCAGGAATACCAGTAGGGTATATGATATGAGATTCTTTGCAAACTATGGGTCCAATTGGCTGGTCTATTTGGCGACATGCTCTTGCAATGCTTTTTATGTGGGGCAGACGTATAGGTCTATACGTGTATATCTGAACACCTTAGTGACAGTCGCACTAAGCGTATGTCAAATGCCTTGTATAAACATACATTAAAACATACAAATGCTAGATTCTATTTCATGGTTATTGATAAGGTTTGGGGGGACAGGACGAATACATTGGGATGGCATACTATGTTAAACAGAAAGGAGAAGGGTTAGATTATTAAACTTGGGGGTTTATTCTCCCCAGGATTAAATGATCATATGTAATGAATAAGATTTTGAGGAAAAGTCTCTGTTGCTTTAAATATGAATGTCTGCCTAAATGATGTTAATTAATTACAGTATAAGTATTGGGGACTTATGCTTTGTATTTTATCACTGATGAAGGCTTGGTTGCCGAAACCGGTCTGATTTTTCATGGTGTGGCCACAATAAAAGAATATATTTACTCTCTGTGGGTGCTGACTTTGTTTTTTGGAAAATTAATATGTGTACCACAATGGTCTCTGCTAGGTCCTCTTCTCTCTCCCTCTGTTAATAATCTCCCCCTAGAATTACCAAATTTTAAATTAATAATGTATGCCTATGATATACTGGTCCTGCAATCTAATATTAGCCAATCTAGCATGTAAACCAAGTTATAGGACAGTTTCACTCAGTTATGCTTCTAGTCCACTACTAACAAACTAGAAATTAACCACAAGAAAATCAATGCCATTTTCTTTGCCTCAGGCAAGAAATTACCCGCTATTCCTCCTATTCTGTTAATAGGTCTTAGTAGGAACAGAATGTTTACTGTCACTTAACTGAGGTACATAGGCCCTAATACTCATACCTACTATATACCACACATGCATAGTTTGTAACTAATAATGTCCTTCTCAATTAAAACTATGTTACAAGATCAATCACCTCCCATCACCCACTGCTCGCGTGGTCATTGCTAAAAATATTTTAATACCCAAACTTGAATATGGCCTTTATTTTCTCATTATGCATTCAGCCTACAATACTTACAGAATACAGACTGCTGAGAATAAAATCTGCAGGTTCATTCCATTAGTAAACCCTAGATACACCACTGCTATTTGCTAAAAAATTCCAAATGTCTTTCGGTGCTTCATAGGGCTACATTTCTTTTTAAGGACTCTAATTTGCAAGGTGCTAAAACTCAGTCAATTCCTCTCTTTAAGAATGAAACTATCATTACAAGACAACCCTTATGTGCTCAGAAGTACACAGAACAATTTCTCTCTAGTACCCCATTTAAAGTTGTTGAAAGTGAGAGAATCTTCTCTAGACTGGGACCTGCTACCTAGAACCACCTGTCTACAGATATCAAAAATGTAGTAACCACTAAAAGCTTCAAAGATTTACTTAAAGAGCATCTCTTTACTGAATCTACCTACAACCGCTACCATGACAATGGTTAGGTAACTTACCATCCCATATCATGAATAATACAATACACTTAACAAATTCTTCTTTGCCTCTTAATATGTCATCTTATATGTAAATATTTCACATGCATATAGGAGTTTATAGATTAGACTCATTTTGTATGCAATATTGTGGATTTAAAGACTGTGATATTTTTTTTGTTCTTTGAGCTTAGGTCATGGCTGAAAATGGGCAGGATTAAGGAGCAAGCCCACATTTTTACTTCAATCTTTTCAACAGAATCTTTTGTAAAACGGGTCAGCTTACAAGAATTTCACTGCACACTTATCAAAAATTTGACAGGATCTACCACTATAACCAAAGAGGATCCATTCTGGATTATTTGTTTGTCCTATAGGCATGCAGACTACAACTCCAGACCCTGTAGATTTGGCACCAAGAGTCAAACTTACCAGCTGCAGTTTTGAGGGCAGCCACATCACAAATAATGGACCAGCAGGAATGAAACACCACAAGCCCATTCTTGGGACTTGCATGAAGCCCCAAAACAGGGGAGAATTTACCTGACCACTTCCTTGAAAAAGTCCACTGTACCAAGGGGTCTCAGACTAATAGAGAGACCTATGTGGGACAATGTTAGTGAGTTTTGTCACAAGTATGTACAAAGACCCTTGAGGAAGTGGGCCTTAAACTTGTAAGCTTCGTACTTGACAAAAATAATTCATAATTAACTATGATAGAAACTACCCACAGTTTAGAAGAAGTAAAAAAGTGGGAGATTATAGGCATAGATGTCACATTGAAAAAAGTGTGTGCTCTTTTACAATAAGATTAATGATAAGAAACATAAGAAATCCAAACGGACCTCTATGATTACCACATCCACTTGTGTCTGCCATTCTGAAGCTGACATAACTAAAGAGAAGCAGGACACTATAACAACATTCCCTAAAAAAAGCAACTGGCAAAATAACCACACTGACTCCATCCCAGATACTACCCATAATACAGAAGACAAAACCCATGTTGATACCCTGGACTCTAAACCAAAAATCACTGATCACATACAAAAAGATTTTCAAAGCTGAAAAGGACTCCTTGGATCAGACAAAACTCCCAACCACATGACCCCAATATTCCACGAAACAGGGATAGGGGAAGAAATGCAACACACCACAAAAACATGGAGGACTACACAGGACCCCAGGAAATACAGATGTCAATCATTATGCAGCATAACTACTATGGCAAAAAGTACATGAAAAAAAATCTAAATGGCTACCACAGCAGAGGTTGCCAACTGACCTCTAGACTAAAGGTCTTAATCTACACCAAGAAAGAGTTCAGAGAGCTGAAACTAAAACTCTTACAGAAAGACCTCACCTTTATTCTCACTGGTAAAACAACTTAGTGAGCACCATTATAGATCAAGCAATATGTAAAAGTTAAAATTAAAAGTCTTTTTTCATAATAAAGAAAAAAGGGATACAAACACAAGGGATACTCAAATAAATCAAGTCAACACCCCAAAATGGAAGAAACTCAGCACTGTATGCTCTCAATGAACTGTACTCTAGAGGCATATGAAGCTGAATGGGGAGATAAATCTCAGATAGATACTAAGGAAAAAAGGTAAGAAAAAGTACTAGAATATTTCATGGAATGAATGGATAGTACTTTAGGAACTAAGTCATGATAAAACTAGAAGAGTAACTGAAGTCGAAAAGGGAGGTGGCATTTTGGTAAATGACAATAATAAAATTGAAAGAATGTTAAGGCATCCTCAGTTGTACAGGAAAGTGGATCATGGTACCACAGAATCAGTTTATGACAATATTCAAGGTCTGCTAGAAATTATCCATGATTTATTACTCAATGGAAATCTGCTCGAACTTCTCTCAGTCCATCACATCTAATATACCATCATTCTTTGGGAATCCAAAGCCACATAAAAACTTACAAGGCCCTCCATATAGACCTGTGGTTGCCAGCAGTGGATCAATAGCAGAACCCATGGTAATCTACTTGGAAGTCACTATAAACCTCCTAGCAACTAGCACAAGGTCTTTTGTGCTGAATACCATTGATTTCATAGAGGGGATAAAAGGCACAGGTGTCCAAGAAGACATAATCCTGTCTATTACAGATGCTGAAGCATTGTACACAGTACTTCCTTACAACTACTGCATCGAGGCAGTTGAAAAATACTAATAAGGTATACTGGAGCCCTACCAAAAGAAACTGAAGAAAGCATTAATTTACTGCATGCTTTATTGAGCAACAACTACATTACATTCAATGGAAGTTATTATCTACAAACCATGGGGATTGCAATGGTGGCAGAAATGGTGCCAGGTTTAGCCAATGTAGAAGTGGATAAATGGGAAAACAAAAATGTCTACAATTCCACTTACCAACAATACATCAGATGCTACTTGTGCTTTATTGGTGACATTTTTATTGTATGAGCAAGGAGCAAAACACAACTGCTTAACTTCTACAATATAACAACATATCCACAGATTTCCAAAAAATGTACTACCTACCACAGTAAAAATTATGTAAACTTCCTTGACCTAACCCATCAGCAAAACAGTAGTGGAAGCTAGGATGGATGAGCTCTTGTCCAAGAACCTATTAAAAATGAGAGTCAGTGTGCTTCTACATGCTAACAGCATGGACCCTTAGATTAAAAAATTAAGAAATGTGATTAAATCATAAGGAATGCGTACTGCTAGAATTTCAAATGAGCTGAATGACTTCCTAATTAAGTTTAATAACCTTGAAGAGGTTACGAAGAAAAATTACTGCATTCTTTCCTGGACCCTATTAGAGACATAAAAGTCTAAGTATATCTGACAAGTTTGGAACCAGCAAACAGACTACTTCATGGCCATAGGAACTTCTGTTTGAATCAAGGAAATACAGCATGAGCAAAATCTTTGCCCGAGACCACCCAGATGTATGCAAAATCATGAAAGAAAACTGGGTGATTATCAATGGCAATAAGCAAATTGTAAAGATATTGGAACCAGGCCCACCAGTTCATCTTTAAAAGAGGCAAAAGTGTAAGGAATTTCCTTGAATCTTGCTCACTGACTTAAATGATCCCAGCATAAATGGAACATTCAAATGCAAATCCCAGAAATGCTCATTCTGTACACACATGAGCAACTCAAACTTCTTTACAAACCCTAACACGAGGAAGAAATATTTTAGAAAACGCAGAGCAGACTACAGCACATCTATTGAGTCCAACACACAAAATGCGAAGCATTCTATGTGGGCAAAATTAAAAACAAACCGAAGATTCAAAATTCTCAACACTTTTTAGACATAAAACAAAGTCCAAAGGCATGCACCGGGAAAACCCTCCATGAAAGTCACATACCACTCCAGCTTTAAATGCCATAACTTGGAACAAAATCATTAAAAGTGCCTCTTTGGAAGCAAACAGGCACTCTTAGAAAAAACAGAGCTGGAATGGCAAATAAGACTTAATGCATATAATAAACCTGGTTCAAATTTTGGATACTCCATCAAGAGTGTCCTATAGTTGAAAAAAATTAACAACCTGCATTTTTAAGTCTTCTTTCATGTGAGTTTTCTTTTTATGCTATATATTTCTGTTATTTATTCTCTTACTATGTAATTCACTCACAGCCTTTAATCCCACATGCTATAAAACAGCAGCAATGCTTATCTCTTTCCTGTTCGGGTACTTATTGAACCTTCACTAGGATAACTAATCAATCTTACATGTGCTACGAAACAGGATTAATGCTGTGACCAACAGCCCCTGTAAAAGTGGGAATGGCACTCAGACTTTTATTAATTAAATTTTGATATGTGGTTTATCAAGGTTTTAGATATCATCAAGACTTTGAGTTAACTGGTTTTCAGATGAAGCTTTGGGTTCTGAAGCAAAAGCACTTTTACTATTTCTTTGCTGTGAATTGTTATTTTTTATGTCATGATTCACTGTGATCATTTGAACTCTGAAGGGAACAGTTGGACCACATCAGAAGTAAAAGCTCAATATATATCAATTAAGCCCTATGTCCCGGAAAAGCGGACACACAACCCGAAGGTTCTCATGTTCCAATTTTCAGGTAGTTGCTATTTATTGATTTCTCTTGTGCCACCTTTGACTTAAAAAAATAAAAAATAAAAAACAAAAATAAGAATAAGAATAAGAACAAGAATGTAATTGCAATAAATCCTTTAATATTAAGGGGGTTTCTGGAGATTAACAACTGGTCCAATCACACTATCAGTGCAAACTAAAGGCTAACCTTTCCCTCCATTCAGGCTGAGAGCTAGTCCAGACCAATCATTCTAAAGAGTCAGTCATACTAACCTCCAATTGCAACAACTGTCCTCAATCACACCCCCTTTCAGGAGTATTTAAAAAGGTCAAGTAAATGTAATCTCATTCATTAAAATCTATCTACCAGACAAAAGTGCTCGTAAGGAAACTCAATAAATCAGACATTAAGGAGCAATCAGACTGTCCCACATTTTTATTTCAATCTTTTAGACAGAATCTTTTGCAAACAGGTCAGTTTACAAGAATTCCACTGCACACTCACCAAGAACTTGACGGGATCTACTAGTAGTTGACTTTTCCTTTCTTAAAATCTGAGATAAGTGCTACAGGTTTGATATTCTTTACTAAAGAAGTAAACCCTGTTTTCTGAAAAAGCCATCCAGGCACTGATGTAGTAATGCCACAAGGATGATGCAAAAGAAAGTACATTAGCTTGTGGAGCATTTATTTGCAAAATGTGGTTGGAAAACTGTTGCTGTATGAGTCAGAGCAGAAGATGTGTAGTTATGAGAACTGTCATATGACAGAGCTGTATTACAAGATACAAAACAGACAAAGGTCTAATCTAAGAGCTACTTAAAGGTATTCCAAATCATGAAAGAAATTTAATGAGAACAATCTGTAACTTAATGCTCTAAACCAGGCCAAGGGATGCTACCATATCCTGTACAGACAGTGAGAGTCCTAAATTCATACTGGTACCAAAGTCTGGATATCCTGGTCTAGTAAGTGCTGTATGTTGATGTTATTAATTGCACTTTGAGATCATTAATTAGGGGGTATTTAGTCCCCATAAATGTGACTCCACAATGACTAAAGTCAGTAGAGACCATACCACAGGTATGCAAAATATTTCCTAATGTCATTACAGTACGTCTAGGCAATGGCTGAGTATTTCCTGTGATGGCTAATATAAAGAGAGGTCAAGAAACGATTGCTCAAAGTTGACAGTCTCTTCTCAACAAGCAGCTTACGTTTATGAGATTAAAATTGCACTACACACTCTACATCGACACAGATAGTAGATTAATACATATCTCGGTGCATAATCCATCATCAAGATCCATTACCGAAGGAGCTCATTTTCAGCTACACACAATGGTAGGGGAGTCCTGTGATTTACAAAGCAAATTGAGTAAATAACTTACCATAACAGTAAATGTTCAGAGAGATCACTTGCAGTATTCTAAATATATGGGACATTCCCAGGAAAAGGCCCCAACCATCCATCCAGGCTACCAAAGCTCTTCCTCTGCTGGTTAATCAGTTGTGCCCCCATATTTCTTTTCTCAACACCAAAGATTTTCTCTTATCAGTAACTCTAACATTTTACTCTTTTCATAAATATTAAAGTAAACCGTTAACCTCCTGTTTTCTGTAACTTTGATAATGTAGATCAACAAGTCAGTCCCCTTTTACCTACATTTACACTGAATGCTATTGACACTTATACATTTCATTAACTTTGGATCTCTGTCAACATTAAATTTTGATCTCTTTCTCTTCCTGTCCTCCACAACTAGCCTACACTCGAGTACTCTTCCTTCTTTATTCTAATATCCCTTTTTGATATTTCCTTCTTTGACAATTGCTCCTTGTCATACATACCTAGCCCATACTATACTATCTTCTAGTTTTAATCATGGATAAATATTATAGTTTAAATAAAAACTGCTTACCTAGCCCTTTCCTTATTAAAGTGGATTTCTCATTACAGTCAATGTATCTTTTCATCCCATCTCAACAAATATGGATACTGCTATTACTTTATCTAACATATCCTTCTGTGGCCACTTATGACAACCTATTTATATTGGATTTACATCTGTCCTTAATTATTTTGAGAATATCACTGCACCTGCTGACACAATTGTTTTCAAATTACCTCCTTTTGTTATTTCATTGCCATCATGTTCACAACAAATGTCTTGTGCATGCTCCCTCAGCTCTTCAACTGAACAGAAAAAAAGGACATTTGGCATTTATTGTAGCAACCGATTGGTCCATTTCTAGCAATCATGGCTTCCCATAGCTTAATACACAAGAAATACTGAGCTGCCTGTGCACTGACATTCTGAAACTGTACTTCCTGATTGCAGCCCCTAACACTGCACATCTGAGGTGACTACTCCCTTTGCTCCACCCTTGATATGTTTCTGAATTCCAATACTGCTTTTGCTGTCAGGACAGAAGCAATTCAGCACTTTATGTGTGGTATATGCTGTGGCAAGCAGTCTGCCACAGGTTTTAAAAGGATAAAGTATTTTTCCCCCAACTCCTGAAGTTGAGGATATTTTATTTTTTCCTCAACTGGAGCGTGCAGAAATGGACCTGGCTTGCTCTTTAGGAGACAGTGACAGACTGGGGGAGTTTTCCTTTTTCTTCTGCGCCAGACTTGGGAACAGCATGCACCAGGCACTAGATCGGCCAGGTTTCTCAGGACCTGAAAAAGTTCACCTCTCTGTATTCTATCCATAGAATGACCTTAGTACAACAAAATCACCCAAATAGGTCCCTGCTGGTTTCAAGCTGTCTCCTGTACTATATTACAGTATTACTGCACATGTTTTAAATCAAAGGAAGGTTGCATCAAGACAGGAGCCAAGACAGATGCAGTTGGGGAGCCTATACTGATTAAATACTGATGATGTTTTTAGATCATACATCACTGAGATACTTAGACCTGACATATGTATCAAGGGATACCAACTTAGGTACCGAAAGACGTGTTTCTAAGGTCTTATCTTTCAGTAGCACCAATGTCTATGGTGAGAATGCTGGCACTTTTGTTAATGACTGCACTTTGTTGTTTCTGGGAGTCACACAGGTATTAGTACCTTCCTCAGAAAAACTGTTATTACTAGAGGTATTATTATTATTTATTTATTTTTTGCTACAGCCTTTCAAGATTTATATTTTCTAAATGTAATTAGTTTATCCATCTCTTTTTTTTTAATGAACTATTACAGATTTCCAAATGTTGGAGTTAAAAACAAAGGAGATGTGAAACACTTTTACTTATGATACACAAAACTGGCAACAGTGTGCCATAATTGCAATATAATATTGTAGTAAGATATGATAGAAAACCTCTGAAGAAAAACAGATGGCTGATGTTTGGTATACATGACCCAGTTCTACATACCTGTCTGCATTTCAGCTTTTTGCGTTCTATGAGTTCACAGCTGAATGCTTGTTTAAATGTTCAAGTGTAAGTAGAGCTCAATTCACATTCCAGATGACTAGTTGCTTCAGTGTGTGTTGTTAAGCAGTTTCATAACCTCAAAAGAAGTGATCATGGAGTCAGCATTGTAAGAGTCTGTGGTCAAAGACTTTCCCCTGACTGACACTTGACTTAATGTGCTTTTCAGCTCAAACACTTCAACGTTCAAACAGAAGCTTATTCCAATATCAGGAAGCTCTAAACTATACAAAAATAATTTGATTAGGCTCTTGTATTCTTAATAATAGCCAAATAAGAATTACTTCTATGTGGAATCTATAGATTAACACTGCATCATGAAGGCATATGTTTGTGAGTATTACATCACCTCTGCACAGCAGGGAGACAGTATAGGACTGCAACACTGAGAGTTTGTCTTTGTATATTATGTCCCCAAGATTGACATTTCTCATGGTATAACAATTTTCAATATGCTCTAGTCTCTTAATGTCTCCAAAACTGTAGGAACAAAAACTGACAAACTCGAACGGTCTTGTAGAAGGTAATCATAACAAGAGTTTCATGATGTCACATCACATATAATGTCTTAACTAATGAGAAAACAATCATCCATTATATTGCCAATGCTGTTGGAGTTTGTGCAACCTCAAAGGCAAGCTTGGCATAATGGTTAAGGTGCTTACCTTAGAAACACAAAGTGCAAGGTTTGATTCTGACATGGGGTAACTGGCTAGGCTTAAAAATGTCCCATAAGGGCAGTTAGCCTAGTACTAACCTATGAACCTAAGCTATATATAGACTGTGGGCAAGGGGGTGCACTTGCACCCCCCCTGGATTTTCTAAATTTATTCTGTGATGATGTGTTGAAATCAAAAAATTTACTGGCAAAACCGTACATTTTTTTATTTCAACTTACTTTTTTTTTTTTCGTTAAACCTGCATCATTTAGAGGTTCGGAGGAGATGCTATTGGAGGCTGCAGTCACATGATGCACATGACAAGTGCCTCAATTCCTTCTCAAACTGCATCTCCCTTTCTGACCATTGACAGTTGCATAGAGAGAGTTATCCAGATGGAGACAGTGCAACAGATAGAGACAGTCTACTCTAGTGAATGAGTTGTGTGAGTGTGAGTGGAAAGAGCTCTTTACTTTAGCTCAGTCAGATTATCGGATTCGTCGACTCGTGTGTGCGTGTGCTGTGAAGCACTTAAGGAACTTTGTTGATCAATTCACAGTCAAGAAAGAAGCTCCTGGTATTTTTTTTTTTACACTAAATCAAAGCTTGGCACCAAAACATGAAAGTGGCGCACTTGAGACAACTCAGACAAGTAGTTTCCCTTAGTCACCAGTGGCAGGTGTGCCAGTGTAAAATAAAAATATTTACAGAATTTAGCAGCAAAGAAAAATATGGTAGCAGTTATATGATGTATAGCTCCAGACCACATAAAATAAACCAGGAACTTTAATATTCGGTAAGCGCTTTCACCACTGTCCATGGCTTCTTAGACCATATACAAATATAAAAACACACACAAAGAGGTTTATAAAGCTGTCCCTGTATACCTTATTAACCTGAAAGACCACTCCCAGTCAATCAAGCTACTATAGACACACCCTCTTTTAAAACCATCAGTACATTCATCTACATTGCATAGTATTACTTTTAAAATGCAGTTCTTATAGCACATTAAAAGTCTATTTCAGCAGTCAAAGCATTCATAGGCATCTACAAGCATTTAATGTTTGGAAGCATTTCAGAACATTGCTTCTATCAGCAGCTTGTCAAATGCAATATATTATGCTAAGCATCATTATTTAAACAACAATGATACTGAAAGTCTTTGTTCATTATATATTCTTTGCTAGAATTATGTTGCTCTATATTATCTGCTTTGCTTCAGATATATGCTGTTACTTAAAAATTATTACAATAACAAATCTAGGTCTAGCCTTCTATACATTCCTACTACTTCTAACAGTGTAAATAGAGCTGCAGTTTAAAATGCAAGCAAGTTACCCATGCCATGTGTTCAAACTCCATTTTAAAACTCAGATTCTTCCATCACACTGTCGACTGTTAAACTTGTCCAGCGAGTGTGTTCCACTTAAGATATACTTATATTACACCCTTGTTGTGTTATATTCCATTTCCAAAAGTTAGAAATGTTAGAAATGAAAAAAGTGTGTTTGTCGTCATTGCAGCACCTCTGTGCATGTGCAATGACGTCATCACACTCGACAGATGCTCCGTTTACTTCTTCCCACTTTCTTCATTTAATTACAATAGACAACCAAGTATTATAAAATATATATCATTGCTAAATGATTTAGAATACACCAAGTCACAAATTCATATATGTAAAAGTTTTAAACAAGGAAGGTTTATGCTTTTCTCCACAGAAACAAATCATACTGTTGCATTTCTGTCTTTCATATGTAAGTCAAAGATATATAATATAAACACTTGACACATTGTATAGATACATCAAGGCTCAACTTCAAACAAATATAATAGACATAACTTTAATTCTACACCTCTGGGCAACCCATTCAAACCATAGAATATATATTTGATGGATAATAATAGTTCAATGCATATATATAGTCAATTTGGTGCAAATATATATGTCACCAGTTTATATAAAAAACAGGACTTATTACATGTTCTTGTCCTACATATAGATCCCCAATATATACTTTATATGACACTCTGAGCATTATATCGCTATTTACCAAAAGCATTATTACACAGCTATATAGTACTTTAAATATAGTGTCCTTTATATGAATAAGGTCTTCCAATAGCCGTTTAAAGACGGTTAGATGCTTTGGTATAAGTATATATGTTAAATAGATATAACTCTATGTGTATAGTTGTAGTTATACAATACATCTATATGATAGAATGCTTACAGATATCATCTATAGAATGAGAAGGTGATTCTAATATAGCAAATAGATTATGCATAGTTGTAAAAATATACACCGTACAAATAATCACTCACATCATACTATTTGTGTAATAAATGTATTATACACAGACAATATCACTGCTTTATGATGGATAAACTCTATACTCAAATATATTAAACATATGGTATTTCATAAAGTAAGATCTTCTTCTTCTTCTTCTTTCGGCTTTTTCCCGGTTAGGGGTCGCCACAGCGGATTTCATAAAGTAAGATAAAATACTGAAATCTTGTTTTTAGCAGTCTTATCATAGGTAGCCCATGTTTACAGACATATTTAGATGAATGATGTTATGACAGGTTGGGTAGAATTCTACAGTGTTCTTACTAAGTGGGATTATTTCCTATTAAATATAATATATGTCACTATTTTCTAGGTATTCCTCATGCGTCTAAAGCACTTTTAATGGATACTTTACCATTCAGCCCCTTCTCCTTATCTGCTCGTTTGAGTATCCATCTCAGCTCACTTCTTCCTGTCAGATTCTTAATATTACCCAGCCTTTGCCCAATAATAACTTCTTCTAATGCTATAAATTTAAAATCATAGTATATACCCCTTCTCTCTCTCTATGTATTTAAACAGGGCACTTACAGAGTCCCTATTCCTTATACTACTAATATGTTCCTTTATACGTTCTCTGAATGTCCTGTTTGTTTTGCCTACATACGGACTGTATAAATAAACATCGTAACAATAACATGCTCCTCTGCACTATTTATTGACCTATCTAAAGCTTTTGATATGGTTAACCATCAAATACTTCTCAACACACTAAATTCATTCTCACTTGACACACAAGCTCTACAATGGTTCAAGTCCTACTTGGACAATAGACAGCAGGCTGTCCTGTGGGACAACAACCTATCCAAACATCTCTCTATTACCCTTGGTGTCCCTCAAGGATCGATCCTGGGACCCCTACTTTTCTCCATATTCATTAACAACATTTCCACTATATCACCTCTACCCACATGCATACAATATGCAGATGACTCCACTTTGATTTGTAAAGCTTCCACCTCATCTGAACTGCACTCCATCACCCAAACAGTATTTAACCTAGTAGAAAACTGGTTCCAACAATGTATCTACTCCTAAATGTTAAAAAAAACAAACTACTACTCTTCACTCCTACTATAAAATCCACCCCAATACATTTCTCTATTACATCCATCGATGGCACAATCATAGCTCCTGACCCAACTACCAAACTCTTAGGCGTAATAATTGATAACAACCTCAACTTCGACTCACATATTAATGCTACTTTTAAAACTGTAAACAGAAAACTTGGATCCTTGTATAGGATAAAACCCTTTCTCACCCCAGATGCTAGAGCTACTATTGCCCAGACCCATCTGATCTCCACCCTCCTCTATGCCTCACCGATTTTTACTAATCTTTCCAAAAGCAACCTAAGAAAATTGATCACTTCTTATAACAATATTGCCAGGTTTGCTACAGGGTCCCCATTTAGAACTCATCACTGTCTAAATCTCAAACTTCTAGGTTGGCTAGAACTAAATAACCAACTACAATTCAACAACTCCCATTACCCATAATATTCTATACCAACCTAATAATACTCCTATTCTCAAAAACCTCATCTCCTCCTACACAAACCTTACTACCCTTCGATCTGCAAATAAACTACTGGTAACCATTCAGAAATCCCACAATAAGGCAGGTAACTCTCTTTTCTCAAACCCAGTGGGGAAGATCTAGAACAAGCTTCCCAGTAAACTGACATCTCTCTCATCATTACCACTCTTTAAAAACAACTAAAAATTCAACTAAAAGTACAATGGCTATGTCCATGTACTAACCCAGACTACCCCCCCCCACCCCAGTATTACCTTTTTTTACATCTCTCCTCCGCTCACCCACCTTGCTGAATTTAGTAAATTCATCCTCTCACTCCCCTCTTTGTAAATTATCTAAGACTTTCTCATGGTAACATTACTGTATTTTTGCCTTGCTAAACATTGTATGCATCCACAGTAGAATTTAGTTTCTGTATAAATCAACTTGTTGAAGGATATTTTCAAGTTTATGTATTTTAGATTGTTTTTTTGTACTTTTTGTCTGTCTCATATATAAGTAGATTATAGTGGAGCTTATCTCCCCGGGCCTCTACTGAAAATGGACATGTATCCAGTTAGACTAGCCCGGTCAACAAATGTAAAATAAAAATAAAAATAAAATAAAAATGTAAGCAGCAGTCACATTGTGCTGCATAAATAATATCCATACTGCTACAGGTAACTGCTCCATTCAACTTATATTTATTACCGGTTACTGGATGGACAAACTCATTGGTATTTTTAACAAATGGACACATGCTACAGCTGGTACATGCTCTGGTACCTTTCCATGTATTTAAATTACTATCAGATAGATTTCTGGGGTAGCATAACATGCGTTTAAGATTTTTCCTATTTTTAAACATAAAACTAGGATACTCTCCAATGACTTTTCTAATTCTTCTATCTGTCATAAGAAGCAGCCAGTGTTTATTAAAGGCATCTCTTACTTTCCTCACATCACTTGTATATGATATAGAGACATTGCTTGATCTATCTTATTTGAAAAATATGGCTTTGCTCTTCCTCCCCTCAGTGTCTTTACTTCTCCCAACTTATCAATCACTTCCTTCTTTTTATAGCCTCTATCATATAAACTGTTCTCCAGGGTTACCAATCCTTCTTCGAATGTGGGTTCCTGGTTGCTTAAATGTGAAACCCTCATTCCTTGTCCTTTAACTATATTTGAAAAAGTTTTTCTAGGGTACATGCTTGTCCTATACAATAATGTGTTACGATAGCACTCTTTTCTGTAGACCATGGTGTCAAACCCCCCCCTTCATTTCCTTTCATTACAAATATGTCCAAAAATGGCAACCCTTCAAGTGAATAATTCATTGTAAACTTCAGGAAGCTAGTAGTGACTTCTGCATCACTGACAAATTTCTTCAATGCTGGAAGGGTACTGTCCCACACAAGAAAAATATCATCCACAAATCTGTGGTAAAACTTCACATGATTCTTATACATTTCTAAGGGGAACAGCTGTTCCACTTCCCATTGAGCCATGACTGCGTTGGCATAGCTGTTAGCACAGTATATTCCCATAGCTACACATTCGCGTTGTAATTAGTATTTACTATCAAAAACAAATATATTATTTTCCAGCACAACTTCCATAAACCTACATATCATATCTATAAGCTGTCCTCCATAGTCACTGTTATGGTGAAGAAATCTATGTAAATATTCAACACCGTCACCATTCGGTATTGATATAAAAAGGGAGGTTACATCGAGGGTGACTAAATAATGTTCCCCACTAATAGTTGACATTTCACTATATGTATATAAGCTCTCTAGGAAGTGCTTGGAATCTTTCAACACTACCTGAGATTTATCCAAGATAGGTCTAATTTTCTTTTCTATGAAAATGGAAAATGGTTCTTGAATCCAACCTCAGCCTGCAACTATAGGTCTAAAAGGTGGAAACTGAGGGTCCTTATGTATCGTAGGTTGCCCTTGAAATTAGGGTTCCACTGGGTATTCAACTATCAGGAACTGGACCAGTTCCATTGAGATACCATAATTGATCATAAAATCATTAATAATTATCCTAATAACGCTATACCTATCTTGAATATAATCGATAGTGACAGGCTTATACACTTTATCATCAGCAAGCATGTTATGTAATGAACTATAATAGTATTCCCTATCCATGATAACAGTCATACCCCCTTTGTCTGCAGGTCTAACTACGATTTGTGTATTTTCTATCAGTCCTGATAGAGCCTTCTTCTCCTTCCAACTCAAATTCTTATATTTGTCATTCTTGGAATGTATATTTAATGTATTATACAGCTCATCCTCACACATCCTGCTAAATGCCTCTAGAATAGGATGGTTGGGTGGCATATAACTACTAGGTTTTCTAAAGGTTGCTACTGCTGGCTTCATTTCATTAGAAAAGTTCAATTTTAACATAACATTTCTTAAAAACATTTTTAGATCAATTATAGTGTCCGGAATGTCTGCTGCCTGAGCAGGAATAAATGATAGACCTTTTTGTAGCACTAAGGTTTCATCTTTAATTAGACGTTGTCTCGATATGTTCCATACAATGTTCTGTTTCAAATCTGGTTCCACATTTTCTTCAACATGGGGTATTCCATCTTCTATGGCTGCTCCTTCCTTTTCATCCTGCATCTGCTGTTGGACCTGTATGGATGTCTTCCTCTCTCTTGGCGTATAGGTAGGGGAAAAATGGGAAGGTCTGTGTTGTACTTTGTACGCTCTCTTTCCCACTGACTACTGGTTGGCCTGGTGGTGTTTCATTCTCAGCTTGGGAAATAGCATCGTCCAGATTGATTATTTCACCAGCTGGATTTGTAGGGTTCATTGTTATTTGAGTTAGTAGCCCCTCAGATACACAATATTGTACTTCATTTGGCTTAAGAATCGCAGAATTATTTGTTGTTGCTCTAACTGCATCTTGCTCCACATAATTATGACGTAGCCTGGGAGCTATTTCTACTTCATTTCTCCTTTCATTAGATGCTCTCATCCCACTAGAATTAGCTGTCATTATTACTGGTCTTTGTGGCCTAGGCCAAGAAAAGACATGGCCTTGTTTAAAATCTGCAGTATCCCTCTCTAGTGTTTTACATTTCTGTTGTATAGTTTTGTGTTCATATGCACTAACATTGTCAGTGATTGTACTCATGGCTTTATCAACAATAATTTCAGGAAACTGTTCATACAATGTCTCTTGTTGTTGCATAATATTGGTAGAAAGAGTTTCTTCCTGTGGTCTAAAAAGCTAATTCATTAATTTTAAATAACTACAGCTTGCTTCTAAATTTATCTTTTGCCATTTACTTAGCAGTTCTGGATACTGGGACCTATAGATAGGCATTTTCAATATTTGTAGGCCCCTAGGAATTACTTTGAACTGAAGACATGCTTCAAAATGAAACCTTTGTAGCTGTAGCTTTTTAAGCTTAAATGCATCATTTTCTATACTATTAACCAACTGTCTTTAGTTTATAATGATCAATATTAATACCTTCCTCTTGCAGTGTCCCTTCATTCGAAGCCGACGCTACTATCAGAGGATTCTCAGTGCTTTTCAGCATCTCCATAAGCTTAGTCTGTTTCATTGTTTCAACTTGTTTCAATGGGTTATAATCCAGTTCAATGTTATTCTGAGTATTCCTTCCTGCCATACTGCAGCTAGTTGAAAAAACAGCAATGAGTAACAAGAAACAGGCAAACAACCAGCTGGTAAATGTAAACTGTTCTACCAAACAAGTAAAGGCAGCAGCAAAGAGCAATATGGTAGCAGTTGTACGAAGTATAGCTCCAGACTACATAAAATAAACCAGGAACTTTAATATTCGGTAAGCGCTTTCACCACTGTCTGTGGCTTCTTAGACCATATACAAATATAAAAACACACACAAAGAGGTTTATAAAGCTGTCCCCGTATACCTCATTAACCTGAGTTAGTATTACTTTTACAATACAGTTCTTATAGCACATTAAAAGTCTATTTCAGCAATCAAAGCATTCATAGGCATCTACAAGCATTTAATATATGGAAGCATTTCAGAACATTGCTTCTGTCAGCAGCATGTCAAATGCAAAAACATGTCAAATGCCAAAACAACCCTCCACTAGAAAACCTCCTCAGCTGGTCTATCTCCCCCAAGAAACTATCATTTTAGGTGATTTCAAAATTGACTGGCAATCCTGTTCTGGCAACCATCCAACCCATCATGTAAACCTTCATGGCTTCACCCAACTAGTCCAGTCGCCAACCAGGATAAATAAAAACTCCAGCAAGCACACTACCCTGGACTGGATACTAGTCAGTAAGAGCTCCCAGTCATATATAACAGGCTGCTTATCAGATAGCCTCAGGGATCACTCCCCAACATTCCTACTCAAAAAATACCTATACCAAGCTAAACCTGTCATCTATCATCAAATACGTAAGCAACTAAACTTTAACCCACTCACATTCATCTCATCCCTCAAAGAATGTAACTGGCATCCTCTAAAGTACCTCAGTCTTGATGACGCAGTTGAATGTTTTTATACTACCTTCCTGAGCAGCCTTAATTACCATGCCCCCATAAGACTTTCCAGAATCAAAGCACAACCCTCCCCCATGGCTACAGAAAACCACTAAGTCAGAAATGAAAAACAGGGATAAAGCCTGGGAGCACTGGCGCAAAACCAAAACCCCCTCAACTAGACAGAAATTCCTAGAACTACGCAATAGAGTCAAAAAGCTAATAAAACAGGACAAATTCCAATACTACCAGTCTGCCATTGACTCCTCTCAACACAGCCCCAAACAATTCTGGTCCTCCATAAACTCCATCCTCCATCCAGGTAAAGTCAGTACCCCTCCTCCTAACATCCCTCACTCCTCAGAAAATATTGCTACCTCATTCAACACACACACTTCACACAAACCATACTATCACTAGTTAAACAACACAACCCCCCTCCCCTCCAACCCACACCTTCAACTAGTAATCTCCCCACTGCCTTCTCTTTTTCTCCTGTACCTACCTCCAACATAAAAAACTCTTAACTAAACTTAAGTCCACCAGATTAGAGACAGACAACCTCCCAAGTGAATGCCTACAAATTGCAGCTGATGCTCTGGCCTACCCAGTATCCATCTTGATTAACCGATCTCTGTCAGAAAGTTACGTTCCCACACTGTGGAAAGTATCACATATAATTCCCCTCCACAAAGGCGGACCCTCCACAGAACTAACCAATTACCACCCCATAGCTATTCTCTCTCCACTCTCCAAAATACTAGAGAGATGCATACACTCTCAGGTCTCAGACTACCTCCTTACTAACAACCTCCTTTCCAATACTCAGCATGGTTTCCGACCAAACCATAGCACCACCACTGCCTTACTCTCCTTTACTAACACAATCCTTCAGCATAAAAACAATGGCTATCTCTCCTCTGCTACTTTCCTAGACCTATCTAAAGCATTTGACATGGTCCCACACAAACAACTTATCTCTGTCCTCAATAACCTATCCTTCTCACAATCAGTCATCAACTGGTTTCAGAGTTACCTGTCTGACCGCCAACAATCTGTTGTATGGCAGAATGACATATCTCCCCAACTACCTGTCTCCATAGGGGTTCCCCAAGGATCCATCCTTGGACCCCTACTCTTCTCTGTTTTCACCAATAATCTAGCCTCTGCCACCAAACATGGCACACTCATACAATACGCAGATGACTCAACCATCATCTGCTCAGCCCAGTCCCTACCCAAACTGCAAAAAGTCACACAGGAAGCCTTTTCCTCTGTTGAAACTTGGTTATCCGATGCCCAGTTAATACTCATCCCAAACAAAACTAAACTACTCATCTTCCAACCCACCAAACATACTCAAAACAACTCTCACTTTAACATCATAGCTAAAGACAACACCACTATATACCCAACTGAACACACCAAAATTGCTAGGAGTGGAAATAGACAATAAACTAAAATTTGACATTCACATATCCTTGACCATAAAAAAGTCCACAAAAAACTAGGAGCGCTATACAGAAATAAGCAAATTCTCACCAAAGCAGCAAAGATTTCAGTAGCAAACTCCCACCTTATTTCCACCCTACTTTATGCCTGTCCAATATATACCAACCTAAGGCAATGCAATCTAAACAAGCTAGAGACCTGCTACAACAAAATCGCCAAATTCGCCACAGGGGCATCCTACCGTAGTCACCACTGTCTCTCACTTGTTGAACTGGGCTGGCTTGAACTCCCTCACCTCCTTTAATGGTATCAACTCTCACTCGCCCACAAACTAGTAAATCATCCACTAAATGTCCCATCCCTCCAGAATCTACTCTAACCCTATCGCACCACCAGACCACTAAGATCCAGCAACAAAAATCACTTGCAAATCACTAGAGCCAATAACTCTGCTGGTGAAGCACTATTCTCTTGCACCATAGCCAAATTATGGAACTCCTTCCCACCCACAATTACCTCCATACCATCATGCACCCACTTCAAAACTTTACTAAAAGTGCACCTAAAAACATGCTGGCTATGCCCTTGCAACTCCCACTCTAATATCATCCTCCCCATCCAACCACTACTTTTCTTTCCACTCTACTAACTACCTTGATTATAGCAAGCTCAGATGCTCATAAGCCAGTACTTATTATACAGCAGGAACTTCTTCTTGTAACATTTGTTAATGTCTGTTATGTACTTCACAGATAAAGATTCTAGTTGTCTACTGATGTACTATGTTCTTCATCTGTAAATATGTTGTAAGTAATTGCTATGTAAATTGTTAATCGCTATGTAATTCAATGTAACTACTGTCTGTTTATTTTAACTGTGGAGCTTTTCTCCCCGGGCCTCCGCTGAAAATGGACCTACGTCCAGTCGGACACTCCCGGTCAACAAATATAAATAAATAAATAAACATAAAATAAATATTATGCTAAGCATCTTTATTTAAACAACGATACTGAAAGTCTCTGTTCATTATATATCCTTTACTAGAATTATGTTGCTCTATGTTATCTGCTTTGCTTCAGATATATGCTGTTACTTAAAAATTATTACAATAACAAATCCAGGTCTAGCCTTCTATACATTCCTACTACTTCTAACAGTGTAAATAGAGCTGCAGTTTAAAATACAAGCAAGTTACCCATGCCATGTGTTCAAACTCCATTTTAAAACTCAAATTCTTCCCATCACATTGTCGACTGTTAAACTTGTCCAACGAGTATGTTCCACTTAAGATATACTATTATTACACCCTCGTTGTGTTATATTCCATTTCCAAAAGTTAGAAATGTTAGAAATGAAAAAAGTGTGTTCGTCTTCATTGCAGCGCCTCTGTGCATGTGCAATGACATCATCACACTCGACAGATGCTCCATTTACTTCTTCCCACTTTCTTCATTTAATTACAATAGACAACCAAGTATTATAAAATATATATCATTGCTAAATGATTTAGAATACACCAAGTCACAAATTCATATATGTAAACAGTTTTAAACAAGGAAGGTTTATGCTTTTCCCCATAGAAACAAATCATACTGTTGCATTTCTGTCTTTCATATGTCAGTCAAATATATATAATATAAACACTCGACACATTGTATGGATACATCAAGGCTCAACTTCAAACAAATATAATAGACATAACTTTAACTCTATACCTCTGGGCAACCCATTCAAACCATAGAATATATATTCGATCGATAATAATAGTTCAATACATATATATAGGCAATTTGGTGCAAATATATATGTCACCAGTTCGTAAAAAAACAGGACTTATTACATGTTCTTGTCCTACATATAGATCCCCAATATACACTTTATATGACACTCTGAGCATTATATTGCTATTTACCAAAAGCATTTTTACACAGCAATATAGTACTTTAGATATAGTGTCCTTTATATGAATAAGGTCTTCCAATAGCCGTTTAAAGATGGTTAGATGCTTTGGTATAAGTATATATGTTAAATAGATATAACTCTATGTGTATAGTTATAGTTATACAATACATCTATATGATAGAATGCTTACAGATATCATATATAGAATGAGAAGGTGATTCTAATATAGCAAATAGATTATGCATAGTTGTAAAAATATGCACCGTACAAATAATCACTCACATCATACTATTTGTGTAATAATATATTGCATTTGACATGCTGCTGACAGAAGCAATGTTCTGAAATGCTTCCAAACATTAAATGCTTGTAGATGCCTATGAATGCTTTAACTGCTGAAATAGACTTTTAATGTGCTATAAGAACTGTATTTTAAAAGTAATACTATGCAATGTAGATGAATGTACTGATGCTTTTAAAAGAGGGTGTGTCTATAGTAGCTTGATTGACTGGGAGTGGTCTTTCAGGTTAATGGGGTTTACAGGGACAGCTTTATAAACCTCTTTGTGTGTGTTTTTATATTTGTATATGGTCTGAAGAAGCCACTGACAGGGGTGAAAGCCCTTACCGAATATTAAAGTTCCTGGTTTATTTTATGTGGTCTGGTTACTTCGTACAACTGCTACCATATTTTTCTTTGCTGCTACCTTTACTTGTTTGGTGGAACAGTTTACTTTTACCAGCTGGTTATTTGTCTGTTTCTATTTACAGAATTTACCTGCTTTTATTATGTTTATTGGTGCTAACAGTATTTTATTTGTTCTAGTGCCCGGCCGCGGCCCCACTCAGAACCATTCACATATGTATGCATGTGTGTATTATAAGCTCCCAAAGAACGTTAACAGCTTACATGCCACCAGTTCCAAAAATAATCACTTTGTTACACTTCCATGATTTTACCATAGTTCTCGCATGGTGTGGGGATGTTAAGGGCATTTGGGATTAAAGCTGATGAAGGAAAACATACTGCACATTTTACTATACAAATTGCACTCTACATTTTTACTGTAACAATCAAACAAAAAATGCAGCCCACCAAAAATAATCTGAAACTATTAGTCCAAAAATACCAATGCAGAGAAATGCCTTATTGGTTCCAGGATGTTAGATGTTGATTTCTGGAGGGCTTGAAGATAGCTGTGTGTCAGTATGGCATACAGAATATAATTTATATGTATCTCCATTTCTCTTTTACTCCTATAAAGTAAAGGTTCCAAACTGCATCTAGTCCCATCTACAGCCAAAACAGTAAGAACCACATTAAACTATTACAAAAGGATAACTACCATCATTCGGGTCATAAACAAATGCAACTAACAAAAAACATAATAGCCTAAGCCAGATGAAAGCAGGCAAACTGAACTTGTCTTTATCTTTCTGTAGTCCTAGATGCCTCTGTCCCTTATCAACTGCAAGCCGCAGAAGCCAACCCAAGCCTAAAGTTGTCTGCCTTTCCTATGATACGTTAATACAGTACTATACCAGGAGTGGGTGATGCACATACTGACGTTCTTTTTCCTAATTTTAAATTTCTTTTTATGCTTAGTCTGCATTTTATATTACATGTGTACTGGCCTGGTCATGGCTGAAAATGGTCAATGGACCAGCACATCTACCTGGTGAATAATAGTAAAGAAAGAAAGAAAGAAAGAAGTATATAAATAGTTATTTTTGAAAAAAACTGCATATCCATTGGAATTATGGTTATTTTGGTGGTGATGGTGATGATGATGATGTTTGCTTGCTTGTCCTTTCCCACGCTGGTTGCTGAACCTGCTCGTTTGGCTCTGTACTGCTGTTATTGGAGGGAAAACTAAATTGTCATACTCTTTTGAAAAATGTATACTAACACAAATCCTGATATTCTAGCAATTTTATAAGTTCATCAGAGCAATATTTATAATCTGACTATCCCTATTTATTTTAGGCTTTGTCCAGATTTCTTGCACTAACAGGTTGAGCTGCGTGCGTGTGTGTGTGTGTGTGTGTGTGTGTGTGTGTGAGAGAGAGTGAAATGACCTAGTCAGAGTTAGCAGGTGGAATATATTTTCAAGTGCATTTTCATGGAATTTTGAGCTTCAAGGGAAGAGAAGTTTACAGCTGCTCATGCTACGTCTGCTTAAAATGTGTAACTGTTTTTTTAACAAATGGTATCATTATTGTGGTATAGAATTTTAAAGCAGTGTTGGTAACAAAGCAGGTTGCATACTTGTGTCTTGATACAGACTAGCTCCTACTCCCACAGCCTGTAAATTTGTATTTTAAGAGGGGTGGGGTACTACAGTCCATAGTATGCCCTCCTTTGGATGAGACGCCTAGTAACTCTGAACCTCTTTTTCATTTCAGCTTGTCACCCATTCCCTATTGCAATATACCAGCTTACCATTTCTTTTAATGCAACATAGGCAATTTATTCTTCAAGGGCAACAGGCACTGAATTTGTAGATGAAACACTAAAATATAAGTTGTTTTATAGCAACAATCTCTTCATTAGTTTGAGATCTTTTTAATGTGGAATTATTCAGATGACTTACTTCTGCAGAGATTATGCATATTGACCGATAAGTTTGAGTGGCCTTTTATGGTTGAAAGGTTCTGAACTGGGCAGTTTGTCATTACTGGTTCATATGTTTTGTTTTGCTGCTTACAGGAAAAATGTTCAAAACTATTAATTTAAAACGCACTCTAACAAGTGGTGCTGTATTACACAAGGGATATAATTCAATTATTATATATTATAATTAATACAATCAGGAAGGTGAATCACAGTACTTTTGCATGGTCCTAAAAATGTGTGCAAGGGGGCCTATGATTTGAAAACAGCCCAAAGGTAAACTTAACCCGCCACTGCCCAGATGCATTCTCTTTGAATGTGAGTTTCAATACTGTTTCAGTGACTGTGAGGTTCAAAGGCAGAAAAGATTTAATGCTGTCTGTTTTCATTGTAAGACTATTGCTTTGTTTAGCAAATGTCTCAGTGTTTGTGCTATACAATTTGAAATACAAGTTGTAAATTAAATCCAAATATCTTTAGTTATTGTAGAAGTAAAGTATAAAACAGTACGCATACTGAGAGTTTTGAACAGTGTTTATGGCAACTAGGAAGTAATAGCCAAGTAATGGGACACTGGAATTGCTGAGTGTGTGTGTGTGTGTGTGTGGGGGGGGGGGGGCTCTGGGTTTGCACCCCCCTGCAAAAAATCCTGCGGGCTCCCTTGACTGTGGATGTGAGGAAATAGCTACCATACTGAGGTGGAATGCAGATGCTGTTGTATTACATTTCCCATTTCCCGCCTGTAGTACAAGCAGCTGTACAAATTAGCAATGACTATATGATTGCCAAACAGATGGTGCTTGAGCTCATACAGTAGTTCCTCGTGAACCATAACATGAAGATGTGTGTGAAGCACTAAAACAAGACACAAGAACTAAAGCAGGCTTCTAGCAATGCTGGCTGTATTGTGAGTATGCACAAGCCACCAAATAAAGCTCTAGTGACAGATGTCATAAGACCTGCATGGGTTTTAATAGAGGAATGAGCACAACTGTCACATTGCTACAAAAGAGCTCATAAGGTGGGTTAACCCAAATGTTATGACTTTCCTTTCAGCATCATATCCTGAAGTAGACTGCATATTCATTAAAGCTATATAAATAATAAATAATTTATTACTAGTATGGAATAGTGAGCTAAGGAGAAATACATCCTTGTAATCCACTGGTCAGACCTTACACCTGGGCAGTCAAGCAGCTAATATGCCAGCTCACTACCCTGGCCAACATAAAACAGTTTGCTGTAAAATTACAAATTTTAACTAATGTAACCTTTTGCTCCCTTCCATGGTAAGTTGTCAGCAGAAACTGTATGAACAAACATAAGTCAGAATACATACCTGCACTCACTCATAGAACTTCAGCTGGCATGAGGGTGACACACTTTACTCGTTGCAAATAATCTGACAAATAAGCAACCCGTGATGAGTGGTGTCTGCTGGACATATTCAGGCAAAGGACAGGGGTGTTAAGTTTAGTGCACGGGACAGATTACTTTAGGAACTACATATCAGCAAGGTGCTGGTCTGTGAAAGGTCTGCTGGTAAAAGAAATTAACAAGGGGAGTTTCTATTCACAAATGGTTAGCATGTTCAGCAGCACAATGTTTTGTGGGCTGTTCCACTTCTGTCATAAGGGGTGTTTTCATTCAGTCACTGATGAGGTACAAGTATTTATTTAAGTTTCATTTTAAAGATTCATTACAATTTTCACCACACAGATCAAGAAACTAAGAAATCCCATAAATCACAGATTTCTACTATGGACTACAAACAGATGATTCAATGTTAATATGCAAAAAACTCAAATTAAAAAAATCCATTTTCTTATGATAGCTTCCTTAAAAACTATTTCTTCAGAAGGAGAACACATATTATTTTTTAATCAAGTACCAAGGCAATAACACACTGGTGAACCTCAGTTCTGCTCACTATGAGGTCTTACTCAGCTATCCAAAAAAACATGAACATTTTGGGTATGTGTGTGGGCAAACCCTCCTGCACGGATTGCACCCCACACCCCACATCCCCTGCTAGTTATATATTCCAATTCCAAGATTGCACAGTCCCAGAGGAAAGGAAATTATTTCCGTCTTGGAATTGTTAATCTTGTACACCTGTCGACCACCTGAGTGTGCTGAACAAATAGTGTCAATCTCCAGGGTGTCTGCATTGTCATTTCAATAGTTTGTCAAATAATACACACACACACACACACACACACACACACACACACACACACACACACACACACACACACACACACACACACACACACACACACACACACACACACACACACACACACCACACCTGAATCTTACAGCTCTCCCTTATCATTAAACTGCTAACAATCTAACAATATGGCTTGCTATGTAAAGTAACAAGGGCAGTATCGTGATTCAATCAAGGAGGACTTCATATGGCTTCTTATGTCAAGCAACAGAGGCAGTCTCAATAAAGAGGAATACCACTTCACAGAGAGGAATACACTATTCACAATGGGCAAAATCTACAAAGCCAGATACTTGTCCAGTCACTAGCAGCAAGTGCCAGGCATCAACTTAGTTCCTTCTGGTGCAATAAATTACATCTTCAAATAAATCTGTAACACTGAATACCTCAAAGGCTTTGAGGATAGTTCTATCCTATGGTAAAGTCCTAACTGTAGTGGTCTCCAGCACCATACAATTATTCACAAACATGCTTACAGAATTCTAGACTCCTGGGTTATACAATTCATAAATATTTTCCTGACCATCCTCAATATGTGTGCTAAAACTATCACTGAAATGCAAAGTAAAGGGGCAGAAAACATGCTTAATGGTTTCATCGCTTTATTACCGCTTTTTGACATGTACTGTCTCGTGCTATCGTTCCTACTGTTGGCTCATACGAAGACCTTACCCCTGCCAGAAAACATTGATCCAGTCCTATTTCCAGAAGAACCTTGAGCATTAAATCCCACAGTCAAAAGACTTTTTTAATGTCAAAGAAGATATTGCTTCCTCCTTCTTATATTTCACTCTAGCCTACTCCTTAAACTCTATTAGCAATCAGCACCAGTTTCCCACCATTCTGACACTGAAAAAATCCACCTGGTTTATTCTTACCAGTTGAATCATATCCCTCTCAAAGTTAGACTCCAAAATCTTCATGAAAATATCAGTTACATAATCCTTAAGTTTGCTGGTTATTTCCACCTCTCCTCATCCTTTGTGAAAACAAGTGTTTCCCTTCTATGGGGTGACAAAGCCACACCTTCCAGTATTTCGTTCACTAAAACTATAATCTTCCATGTTCTCAGTATCTACCACCTTGTCCAACTGAGAAGGAAAGCCATCCAAGTCCACAGGCCTTGCCATTTTTACTTTTGGTAACCGCTACAACTTCCCTTTTCCCTGGTCCATTATCTACTGCCTGTCCTAGAACCTTGCTCAACTGCTACTTCTCTCCTATGTCTCCTGCTAACTCCCTAGAAGATAAATACAATGCAGCACAGAAAGTAGCCAAGACTTCCAGAATCCTGACCAAAGGACTGTGCAAGCAGTACCTACAGATTCTTCTTTTAATAACAGTGTTAACTTTACCAAATGGTTACATAAAGATTTTAGTTTTGGTTACACTTCACCATCTGACCACCTCTCTTCCAACAGTTTAAATAAACCTTTAGACAACTTTGAAAAGAAACTATTGGAAACTGAGGGGGTTGCTATTAGACACTGGCTTTCTGATAGAAAACCTAAAGAACAAGATAGTACCCTGGGACTTACTTTCAGCAAATCTCCCAGTGGAGTCCAGTCTAATTCTGCATTTTTCCAGGAGGTTACTAATTTATTTAACAAACAGGGACTGGAGTTGTTGATGTTGATTACTAAACATAATCATTTACTAGTGGACACATTAATTCAAGAACTTAACTACCTCAATAGGGTTATTAAAGCAGATCTTTTGTTTGATAGTTACTGTATGTGGAAAAAATATCACTCTGTTTTTATCAAGGTGGATAACCAAGTTTCTGTATTTAAGAAATGGAAGGATAGAAAACTACTATGGTATGCCAAGTGGTACAAAGATCATTTAGCCTATAAAATATGTAACAGCCCTGATCAGGGTCATTTTGAGGTAGATGGACCCCTAGTACAATAGGTCACATGCGTGTTAATACTGTTACATCTTCTGAGTACCTAGCAAACAATGAACTAGATGGTAATGGTTTTGGATCTGGACATGTATCTGATTTTTCTGACCCTTTAGAATTCCCCCGCTCTGTCGTTCTGAAAGATTGGTGAGCATGGCAGGACAGATGGGAGGAGTAAATCATGAAATCTATTAGACAACCCCAAAGCAGAATTATTCCAGAGGTGGGCAGGGTGAAATTATAAAGGTCTAGGAAAAAGAAGAGGGCACAGCTGGTATCGACATTAGCTAAGACCGACCAAATTACTAGGTCACAAACTGGCAAACTCTAACCATCATGATACTTATTTTTTCTGATTACGGTGGCATTTTACTTAAGTTTCAGGGGTATAACATTTTTAACTGCAGCAGTTTAGGGTAACCAAGTATTATTTTTCTTTGTTCTCTAAAGGATTTACCTTTATTCTCTACAAACATTTTAATGTGGTTGATTCCATTGTGGAGTTAAAAAATTTCAAGAAAAAGTTTAATTTAGCATTTTATTTTCACAGTAGGGGGTTATAGTTTTGTAGAAAGTCATGATACCTTGAACCACAGAATACTTTTCACCTGGTGTTGCATCACACTATATCTACCTTAGAAGTAGTACCATCGAGTAGTTATTTAACTGTATGGAGTTTGTTATTAACATTTTTTTTATATTTTGAAGTAGAAATATACAAACAAGTAAAGGGTGTAGCTATAGGTGTGTCATACACGCCCATTTTTGCTAACCTGGCTATGTTATCTTGGGAAGAAAAGAATATGTTTTTAATTCCCATTTCTATTCTCATTGTAAGCTTTATTTCAGATTTTTGGATGACATCTTTGTTTTGTGGGCTAGAGAACAAGAAATGTTTCTGTTGATTATTTAAATAACACCACTGGTTTTCTGAAATGTATTCCTCAGTATAGTTGTGACCATAATAATTATTCGGGTATCAACATTTCCTTGGTAGGTGGTGTCTTTAAGTCTACTGTGTATACACAGAAAACTCACCTTTTCCAGTTCATATTTGCATTACAACAGCTTTCATCCTATTACATATAAAAAGAGCCTGGTAAAAGATCAGTTTGTCAGATTGGCCAGAATGGTATTCAACAAAACTTTGTTTGGATAGGTGAAACAGATCTTGGAAAACATGTTCTTGGAGAGGGGATACCGAAGAGCATTTACACACCTGATCTGTCAAGAAGTATGTGACAATTGGAGGCTTTAAGTTCAAACATTTGTTGGGCAAAGGTTTGGACAACACACCAACATTTTTTAAAGGTGGGCATCCATGATGATGACGACAATTTTCAGAGGGCCCTGGTTTTACAATACAGTGACTGTTCTAACCAAGTTAAAAACATTATTAAGAAGTTTTGGTTAGTATGTAAAGGTAATAAACATTTGTACCAGGTAGCAGTTGATCAAGCCCATTTTGTTTTTTAGGTACCATCACATTCAAAAATATTTTTGAATAGTCAAAAAATATTTTTGAACAGTGTCTAGTAGACTTTGATTAACAAAAAACTAGTGGAACCACAAAATATGGGGCGTGCTGCCAGTGTGCTTATATTTTTCTGGTAATTACATGACTGCTGAGAATATTTTTAAATCTGCAGTTATGTTAAAGGACAAAAAAATGTACCCTCCAGGGGGTGGTTTAGATAGCTAAATGTAACTGATGTCCAGCTTTTTATGTAGGTAAGGATGAAAGGCCATTGAGAAAAAGAATATATGAGTATTATTAAGACATCTTTCACTGTAATTCCAAAAATGCTCTGTATAGGCATACTCTGGCCTGAACAAGATTTAGAAGTTTAAGTGTGGTACTTTAGAAAAGGTCAAAATCAGTCCTAGGAATGGTGCCTGTGGGTCCACTCTTGAATGCAGAGAACTGAGTTGGCAACTCAAGCTTCATGCAATGAAATGGCCAGGTTTAAATGGCAATGTTAACATTGCACCAGTACTAAAAATGTGTTTAGCAAAATTATGATTTATACTGCATTTTTATATTATTTTATGATTGGATCCATGTAGTTCATCAATTTATTTAAAAAAAAATTTAATTGATCTTCTGATGTTTGCTTTTCTAAAAAGCAATTTATTATGTATTTATTCTAATCATGTTTATTCAGGTCTATGACAACGGATCAAATACACTAAATATCGAACAGCCGGAAAACCGGGGTGAGGCACAGCCACCCGCAAAACGTGTTTCTATTACCTGCGTTTTCAATTTTCTGGACATTCGATATTTAGTGTATTCGATTTGTTGTCATAGACCCTGTTTATTCTACCATTGTATTTTTATCATTTTATTACTTTTTATTTAATATTAATTCTGTGAATAGCATACATTTTGTAATTTTACATAAGTTCATTTGGAACAGTTTGATGTGTTTTTAACAAAATGTACTGTTTTGGTCATGTGATGAGGGCTACTAGTATATAAGATGAGATGTCAGATCATTTTTTTTATATATTGGTTCTGATGAAGTCTATTTTGAGAAGAATGCACTTAATTAACTTTTTGGGTGCTTAACCTAGTGGGCTTGTTTCATTTTGTTGTATGCCTTTTACCTTTTGTTACCTCAATGCACATTCATTTTGTTCTTCATTTTTGTAGTGTGCATTGCCCTATTTCTGATCCCTTAAGCATTCTTTCCTCAACACCCCTCCCCTTTAGATTACAAGTTCATGTTCTAACAGACTTCTTTCCCTGATGTTTCTTTCTTCCACCCACTCAACATTCTTCCTACCCACTAAGAATCTACCTGGCCAGTCTACCTACTTCTTACTATTCACCCTAAAGTAAGTAGATTTCCATGCAGTACCACATTTCCCCAGGAGAGAGGGGGCAGTAACCAAATCACACAAAGAAGTGATGTTAAATATCTTGTATAACTGGGCTACCGAAAGAATAGCTGTGTAAAATCTCACTATAACCATGGATGTCTTTCTCTTCTGTATGTTACAGTATTAATTATATGAGGGAGTCCACCGTGGGCTGACTCGAATGTCCAGCCAGTATACAAAAGTCTAAAATTATTGTGGGGTATGTGCCACATTGCACATAGAACTAGTCCAACACTGGTCATAAAGTGACGTTGGGTAAAAAGTGGACATCAGCACGTACCAAGCCTCAGAACTGAATGCCACAGGAAGAACATCAACCTGAAATAAGTGAGGAAACACAAAACCAGCATTCAGGCAAGCATCAGGGGAAGGAGGGGGGAAGGAATACTGCAACATACAGAAGAGAATGGATATGGTAAGATTTTACACAACTATTCTATGTCCTTTTATTCATATGTTGCAGTATTCATTACAAGAGAGAGAATACAAAAACTCATACAGAAGAAGGACTGGGCAGGATTGTAGCACTCTCTACCAACCCCTGCAGAATAGTCCAAGCAAAACCAGCTCTCAGCCTGGAAATGCCATCCAACTTATAGTGTTTTGTGAAAGTGTGTACACAAGACCAGGTAGCTGCTTCTAATATAAAGTAATCAGATCTTTGAAGAAAGCACCAGAAAAGGACACAGCTCTAGTGGAATGCGCCTTTACTGGGGATGCAACAGTTTCCCATGAGACACATAGCAAAAGAAAATGATTTTAGAAATCCGAGATCCAATTTAAAAATCCAAGATCCAGTTCCTATGATCCTATGATCCAAGAGGAAATAGTATGCTTGGAAACAGGCCTGCTCATGACACTACATGGTGATAGGAAATCTGATCAGCCTTTTCATTTCCTAATAGGCTTGGTTTTGTCTAAATAAAATCTGAGTTGTCTATGCACATCCAAAGCATGTAAAATCCTCTTGCTAGTAGATTGTGCAGCTGGAAAAAAAAGGTGTACTGATTAAGTAACAACTCATTCACCACCTTGGGCATAAAGGAGAGATTGGTGTGTAAGGAAACCCTATCCTTGTAGAAAACAGTAAAGGGGGAAAAAGCCATAAGTGCCTGAAGTTATGAAACCCTTCTGGCTGAGGTGGTGGCCACAAGAAGAACTGTTTTCCAGGTGCAATGCTGAAGAGAAGAACAATGTGCTAGTTCAAAAGGGGCCAAAGTAATTTTTCTAAAACAATCCCAAAGAGGTGAACTGGCTTCCTTGGTGGTCTGATATGAAGGATGACTTTCAGGAAAAGTTCAACTTCCAGCCTTGAAGCCAAGGCAAGGATCACAGGCAGAAATGCAGAGATTGCTGAAAATTGAGCTTTTACCTAAGAATATGACAATCCACTCTTTAGTAATTCACACAGGTAAGACAGAACCACTAGAACATCCACCGTCAATGGTTGTAGGTCCTTAGCAAAACACCAGATGAAAAACCTTTCCATTTGGAAATATAGGATTTCCTAGTATTGGGTTTTCTGGCCTCCTGCAGAATTTGCAGCATGTCCTCAGAGAAAAGATATCTGAAAGGGATCAAAAACCTATCACCCATAGTCAGGTTAACACCTGTGGATGTATTAGAGATCCCTTGTCCTATTTGAGTAGGTCCACTCTGTGAGGTAAATTGTGATGATTGCCCTTTGCTAAATGCAGAAGAAAGGGGAACCGATGCTGTCTTGGACAAAATGTGTAACATCCATTCTTGGGATTGAGTCATGGTTCTGCTCAACGTGTCTACTACAAGATTTTGAATGGAAGCAATATAGACTGCTTAAAGGGTGACTTGACTCTGAGAATCCACCTCCCAAGCTTGGAGAGACAGTCTGCGCAGGAGATAAGACTTGGTCCCTCCCTGCTTGTTGACATACCAAAGGACTGTAATGTTGTCTGTGAACCACTTTAGGGCACCTGTTAAATGAAGAGGTTTGAAACTTTGCAAAGCAAAACTAATAAGGGATCTCAATTATTTTATGTTTATGTGTTCCCTCCTTTGGGAATGAGACCACACATCTTGAATTTTCCAGGATTCCAGGGTTGCTCCCCATCCCAAGTCTGAAGCATCCATGAACAGCTACTGAGTGGGGACTAGTTGTAAGGGGAGGCCTGGATTCAAGGTAACCTGCTGAATCCACCAGTTCAATTTTTTTTTTGAAGCAGGGAAGAAGGGGAATAACAAACTCCAATGGGTGAGCATGTTGCATTCATATTGACCTGAGGTACCACTGCAATTTCATCAAGTGCAGCTTGAGTAGAGGTAGCATGGGGATAGTGGATGTCATAAAGCCCAAAAAGTGAAGAACCTACCTGGCAGCCAGGGACTGAAGAGGGTTGACAGCCTGGAAGTAGGCAGTGAGAGAGAGAATGTTCTGGGTAGGTAAGAAAGCCAACATTCTGTTTGTATTCTGCATCCTAAAAAAACATGGTCTTGTGAAGCAACAAGGGTAGATTTTTCATAGTTGATGGTGAAACCTAGACTTTCCAGCAGAGACACTGTGAAGAGCAGATTCTCTTGAAGACTGTCTGGAGAGTGAGCCTGGAGAAGAAGGCCATCCAGGTATGGGAAAATCTGAATACTCCTTAGTCTGCAAAAAGCTATGACAGGAGCTAAGCATTTTGTGAAGAACCTTGGTGCCATAAACAGACCAAAAGGCAAGGCAGAGAATTGAAAATGTGAGGAAGCAATAGCAAAGTGAAGATATTTCCTGAACCAAGGATGAATAGGGATATGGAGGTAAGCATCTCTGATATCCAGAGACACCATGTAGGCCTAGGGAAGGATGAGGGGAAGTAGAGTGCTCAAGGACAGCATGCAAAAGGTAGCAACCACTGCATCATATGCGAGACAAGTTTAGGATGGGCCTTCCAGGACCATCTTTCCTGGGAACCAGGAACATCCTTGAGTAAAAACCTTTCCTTATTTGGGAAGGTGGAACATCCTGAATGGTACCCTGAGAAAGAAATCTGAATGATTTGGGAAAAGAAATCCAGATGTTCTTTTGTGGGTTGTGGAATACCTCTGAGGAAGGTGGAGTCTTCCACACCATGAAGTACGCCTGGAAGATAACTGAGAGGACCCAAGAGTCCTGGGTCATCTGTTTCCAAGCAGAGAGAGAAAAAGAAAGACATAAGGAAAGAGGGGTCAGCCTGCAAAGAATTTGGTAGTCACATACTACCTGGCGTGCTTGGAAACAGCTTTTTCTGGGCAGCAGGAGCAGATGATGAGGATTTGGCTGAGTATTGCTTCCTAGTATCTCTTTTACTCTTGGAAGGAGGAGTTCTGGAAGGTTTCTTTACAAGGGGTCTGAAATCAGGGAACTGGAGACACAAGAATGTGTTTTAGATCTTGTAGCTCTTTGCCCTTTTCTTGTAAGGACTTAAAAATATCTGCTGCAGAAGTGCCAAACAAGGCCTTGTTGTCAAGGGATACATCCATAATTTTAGCCTTTATGTCATCAGGCAAGGGTGTAGCCAGAGCCAAGAGTATCTCCTGAGGACAAACTCTGAAGCAGGAGTTCTGGCAGATGCCTCCACTGCATCATAGCTGCACTTAATTGAATGATGTGTGACTTGAGCAGACAAGCTCAGAACAGATGATAACTGAGCCCCTGTAGAGGAGTCTGGAAGCTCTGAAATTAGCTTAGTGGTCAGAGAGAAGGGCTAAAAAATATTTAGCCATATGAGTCTGGTAATTTGTGGCTCTAAAAGTCAGAGTTGCTGATATATAGACTTTCTTGCCCAACCTGTCCATAACTTTACTCTCCTTGTTTGAGGAGAGAAGGGAAGTGGAAGGCAACATCTTAAAGGCCTTATCAGCAGAGACAGAAATTGTTGCTAGGTCTGCAGAGGGGCATTTAAACAGTAATTTGGAATTCTGTGGAACCTTATAAAACCTGTCTGGCCTTTTAGCAGCAGGAGGTTGGGTGGCAGGGCACTTACAGGCTGCTGAAAAGGTATCTAAAAAGGCTGGCAGTACATGGGGAGCTGCAGATGGAGATGCGGAGTCCATCTTTAGAAGGTCATAATATCTTTTTTGAATATCTGACACCTGAGAGCAATCCCATTTAAAGAATTCCCTCATTTTAACAATGGTTTTCCCAAAGATAATATCCTCCTCTGGAGAATCTGTGCCATTTGATTCTTCTTCAGGGAAAGCATATCCTAAGGGAGATGAAATTTAGGCACAGTATGCCAACGATTTATCCCCAAATGAGTCATCTTCATCAGATGAATCCTTAACTCTAATCCCTCTTCTGTGGAGAAACAGGAGAAAAGGAGGGAGATGGGAGATAGACCCCAGTAGATTGTCTCAGGGCCATAAAGGTATTAAAGAGGCCTTTTGAAAAGCCTTATCAATCTGCAGACTGGTCTTGGGAAACAGGAGAAGAATGCTTAGTTTTATGCTTCTTCTTGCGTGAGACATCCATGCAGTGGAAGACGCCGTACCCGACGTTGGTCTGCATTCTATAGTATTGCTCAGGACATCTTCACAACCAATGATTTGAGGAATAAAATGCAGGCATTCAGTAACAATGAGCCTGGTTCCCCCCACCACAGCCATAGCAGACATCTGTGTATCGCCCCCGAGGACATGCTAGTAGGATCCTTCACAGTCTCCACACCAGTACCCATCAAAGAAACACCTATTAACTCCGAAATGGTCTCTGGGCTAACATCGACCTCAGGAGAGACATCCAGAACTGGAGAACCAGCAGGTTAAGTCAGGCCTAGATTTCTTGGCCTTCTTAACAACTGGCTCACTTAAAAAGCCCAACATAGCTTCCATGGCATTGCGTGCTAAGCGCTTAAGGTGCTGGTTCTCTAAATACAGATCGAGAGAAGCAAGATGACTGCACAGGGCCTTGGGGACAAAGGCCTTGCAAATCAAACAGGAGGCATTGTCATGGTTAGGGCTTAGGCAAAAAAGATGCAGATCGTCTGAATCTTTATGTGGAACTTGCCTTCCACACTGACACTTAGCTGACATGTAACCTCAACCACAACAGCAGCACAAAAACAATAAGAAATAAACCCAATGGAGCACTTATCTGGATCAGAATCTGCAATTTTTCCTGATGAGCAAATGACTGGACAGACATTCTGACTGGCAGCAGAAAAGTTATGAGGCTTGGTACATGCCGACGTCTGCTTTATACCCGACGTCACTTTATAATCGATGTTGGACTAGTTCTATGTGCAATGTCGCTGCACAGTAGTTTTAAGCTTTTGTATGCTGGCCAGACATTCAAGTCAGCTGATGGTGGACTCCCTCATGTAATGAATACAGTGCAAGATCATAGGAAATTACTAGGCTAATGGCCCTAGGGCCTTTACAAGCCTAGCCAAGTTCTACCCTTATTTCTGTGATCAGCACTTAATTCCCATGTCCAAGAGGGACACAGGTGGAATATATGAATAAAAGGACATCCATAGTTATATGTTCAAAAAATATTTTTATATATGAAGAAAGTATACACCAAAGCAAAAAGGGCATGAAAAATCACGTGTGTTATTAACCAAATATGTACAACTACACAAGTGTGCTTGTGTGTGAGTGTGATTAGATAACAGATTACTCACTTGAAAGTTGCATATAAACAGTCTAATAATTCTCCTAATCAGCTCAAGGACCTCAAGGTACACCAAATCGCCAATAAGAAACAACCAAACAACAGAAGTCCACCATTCAGTAAATATTTAATACAATAAAATGTAAAACATAAAACACAGAGCTTTTGAATTAAACTCTTTTTCAGTTTACTATACTTGAACACAATGCCTCCCTTTTATAAGCACGTACAGCCAATCAATTCACATTTCCAGTTAACATCAATTACCAACTTAAAGTAAAAAACATTGTATATACCAAGTTAAAAAAGTATAAAACATAATTAAATCACCGCATGCTTATCTTTTAAAATAGGTTTAATACTGTTGCTACTATTATGTCCTGGTAAAGTGTCTGCCCTAAAGTAATTAATCCATTTATATTCAGTTAGTTTTGTTCTATTTATTATATCACCCCTACTATCTCTGGGATGAATAATCTGCAAGATTCTAAATTTAAACCCATGTTCTGTTCCATAAGTAGATACATGTTTTGCTAAAGCATTAGTGCTGATATTCCTACAAATGTCAGACATATGTGCACTGATTCTTTCTTTTAGTTTTTTATTAGTCTTACCAAAATAGAAACATTGCCATTGGACACAATTCACAAAATAAACCACATTTTCGGTATTACATGTACCTGATGCTTTAAACTCAACAGTTCTTGACTAATAGGATGCCTAAAAGATGTCTTTATTGATGTCTCTGCAGTGGACACAGTTATAGCACGGAACGACTCCAGATTTTTTCTTATTCTTAAAATTGGAATCTATCTTCCCTTTAGCTATATTTTTATAGCACAAGTATGGTTTCAAATTCTTTTCCTTCTTATAGACAAACCAAGGTCTTACACCTGCTATCTCATTGACTTCTTAACAGACGCCAAAATCGTCCAATTCTTTCTAATAATCTTTTGTACTCCTTTGGTGTGTCTATTATATTTCATCCTACAACTAATCCTAGCTCTATTTCTGTTCTCAGTGCTAGCATCATTCCAAATGATGTTACTTTCTCTAGACAGATATAGTCTAGCTACATCTTTTCTTAAATCATTCACCAAACTTTTAGTTTCTTCAATAAGTGTATTACTATAACCTCTGCTTCTAAAATACACTGCCATACCTTTCATCTCCCTAGTAAATATCCCATTATCTGTACTTAATCTACTTGCTCTCATAAATTGACTTTTAACAACACCTTTGAAAAAAAGTTTCTCTAATAGGTAACCGAGGTTCCCATGAAGGAGCAACCTGTCTCTTTGGTGGCCTATGACGAATCAGTCCCTTTATGAATTACTTAACTGAACATCAAAAATAGAGAGGGGGGATTCATGGATGAGCAAGCTGAAATGGCAGCAAAATTAGCTTTTATGGAAGTGTAAGCTAAGCTCAGTTTGTAGTGGTCTGACAGGTGTTTCAGGACAAGTGCCACCTTTGCCTTTCTGGGGTCTTGGTCCCTGGACTAGCACCAGAGACAGAATACTTGTTCCATTCTGCTAGGTATGATTTCCCTGTATTGAGCCTCCCAACCTCTGCCATAATGTTTAGCATGTCCTCTGAGTACTTGCGCCTTCCTGACAGTAGTGGGATATCACCCTGGCTCTTAGCCTGTGTGTGTCCAGACTGCAGTGGACTCCCTGTTGTTTGGAGTTAGAAGGTCCACTCGTATGTTCCTATTAATATGTTGTAAAGGAGAGGGAAATTTGTGTTGTCTTGGCCAAAAGAGAGCTAACCGGATCATTTCTGGCTTCTCCTCCTGAGTTTTTTTTTAAACCCTTGGGATTAAGTGTATAGGAGAAACAGACTTGTCCAATGCAGGATGAAGGCATCTTTTATCCAGGCTTTGAAGTTGCTAGCCTTGAGCATTTCTTTCTCAGCTGCCTGTTTGGATGAAATGCAAATACATCTATCTTCAGCACACCCCACATGCTAGTTAGATCTAAAAATGTTTTTCTGTATTAATATGCAGTTACTATACTTGCAGTCCAGGGGATCACTGAGCAGCGTAGCCCAGTTGCCCCAAGCACTGTCTGGTTAAGTGGCTTGATTAAGCTCACACAGTAGGAAAATAAGGGCTGAAGGAATCAAAGCCTGTCTCACAGTAACTATAGGTCACAGCCTTTAACCCTCTGTGTCAACTGCCAGACATACAGTGTAGCATCCATTCATGGCAATCTGTATACATTCTGCTCAACTAGTCTGGTCTGAAGGAAAGTATCTGGTCATCAGAGAAATTAATTCTTCACTGCAATTTCTAAAGCTTGCATGGATACTATGCAAAGTAGGTAGTAGTGGGTCACCCTTGTCCATTTATGTACCACGTCACTTTCGTGTTGCCTTTTTGCACTTACAGACCCCCCCCCCCCCATGATAGAGAGAAGGGCTTTGAATGCCAAAAACGAGGGCCATAAGTTTCTTGATGTTGATGTTTTTTTCTCCTCATCCTCTGTTGCCGAGTCTCTAAGACTTTGAATCCCCCCCCCCCCCACTCCAATAGAGCTCCCCAAGTCACAGCTGTTTTCAATTTTAAAATATGCTTCAGTTCCTGAAGGGCATTTCTTTGTTCAAGAAACAATACTGGGTCCACTGTGAGATTTCCTTCCAGATGCATGCTGGCGGGGAATAACAGTTTCCAAACAATAGAGATGCAAGTTCCACCTCCTTCTTAAATTTCATTGTAGCTTTCTCATGTGGAGGCCCACTTAGGGCACCATCAGAATGCATGCTGCCATGAGTCCTAGAATCTGATGTTGTCTCTTGTTGTAATACTTTCTGAGTACTTAGAAAATGTATTTGAAAGTACTCTTGTTTTTCTTTGGGGTGGAAGGCACTGAAGAGCATCCAGACTTGCTCCCACTAAAGTTACTATCAGAGAAGAAAGGAAGAAGGACTTCTCCCTGTCTCCTATCAGTCCCACATCTGTAAAACACTTTATGGTAAAGTTCAGTGCATTCAATGTACCCTAGTAGGATTGTGCTAGGATAAGACAAGAGTCTAGGTAGGAAAAGATTTGAATGCCCTTTGTCCTGCAAAAGGGTATCACTGGCATCAGACATTCAGTAAATACTATGCATGCAGTGGACAAGCCAAAGAGCAAGGTTTTGAACTGATAAATGTGTCCCCTTGCTGCAAATCTGAGATTTTTTTGTGTTTTCCTTGCAAATGAGGATGTGATGGTACATATTCTTCATATCCAGGGTTGCCATGAATGTTCCTTGCAGAATCAGTGGTAATAAGGGCTTGCAGAGTGAGCATTTAGTTTTGGCATGGATGGAAAAGATCTAAGATGGGTCTCCAAGTACTCTGTTTTCTTGGTACCAGGAACAGTCTGGAATAAAACTCTGTGCCTTCTTCCCCCAGGGCAAATTTTCAGTAGTCCCTGCATTTAACACATTTTTAATCACCTGAGGTATTAACTGAATCTGGTCTCTGGGAACTGGTAGAATACCCCTGAACTGGGGTCTATGAATTGTAGACCATAGCCCTATTTTTGAATGAACAACACCCACATGTCCTGAGTAACTGTTTCTGAATTCCCTATAAAGGTGAACAAGCTTCTTCCAAGTTTTGTGAAGGGGTTGGGGGACTTAGATTGGGCAAAAGGAGGGGGCAGCCAAACAAAGTCATAGCTGATCCCTCATGGGGAATCTTGCTCCAGGAGCCATTAAGAATCCCTGAATTCACACTGCTTGGTGGAGGGGGGTTGGGGGGGTCCTCAACCAGGCATCTTTTCTAATGAGTGACCCCACTGCCACTGCCCTACAGGATGCATCCACAGCATCACAGCCACATTTTTTGGAGTGCTTGGTCACCAGGTAAGACAGAGAGATCACAAAGGTCCAACAACTCCTGTTTCAGGACTTTATCTTCAATCGACTCCACTATGTTCTTCATCTATTACAAGGTTCTGTTGGTAAGTAAACTTATGGAACTGGTATTTTACATCCTCTAAAAGACATAGCAGCAGCCTTGTACATTTTTTTTCCACAAATCTATCTAGAGCTCTGCTACCCTTATCACTCTGTGTGTGATTCCTGTTTACAGCCAAAGCTGCTCTCTTGCTAGGATACAGAGAAAACACAAAATGATCAGCAAAAAGATTTCTATAGAGATGCCTAAAGGAATCCTTGACCCTACAGAACCTAAACGTAGAGGCCGGGAGTCAAGCTCCATGGATATATTTTCAAAAACATTCTCTAGGACCTCTAGCACTAGAGGGATAACAACAGCACCTAGGTTTATGGAGATCTGTGAAGGCCCTATATCTTTGTTGGGCTTCAGAGTACTCCTTGGAATCCCACTGAAAGTTCTCCTCTCTAATTATGTAGAGTGCATTTCCAAAGCGGAAGTGCTCTGATGGGGAGGCAGATGACAATGTGTCTACAGTGCTCAAGTCCAGTGCCACAGATGTCAGAAACCTACCAAACAGGCTAGGTCATCAGCCTTTGAATCACAGGTGTAAGACTCTACCTCAGAGGAATCAACCCTTCTCTTTTTTGAAGGAACATTTCCCAGCCCTGGCAGATGCAGGATGGGCTGTACCTGCTTAGGCCTCAGTGCCTTGTGTCTGCTATGCTCAGAGATGGCTGTCTTTGAGGCCTTGAGTCTCTGGTGAGTAAGTAAAACCTCAATATGTTCTAGGAACCTCCTCACAAATAAATATTCTAGGGATCCTGCCTTCAGCTTCAAAAATCAAAATGTGGGCCTCAGTGATCAAAGGATCACCAGCTATCGAAGATGCATCTGGAATGTCTGTCCAGGGGGAAGGCATGGCAGCCTGCAGTGCAGTCATACTAGAGGCCTGAGTCACAGATTCCATATTCAGGGGCTGGTAGAGCACCTCACCTAATACAGAATCAGCAGGTCATAGAAACTCTGAGTCATTGATGATGCCCTGTTTCCTTTCTTTTCTCCCTCTTAAATTATAATTAATGCTTATTTTTTGGAGGAAGTCTCCTATAAGCATTGGATGATACTACTGCAGCCTTAAACCAGGCATGTGTCCCTTTTTGGCAGTGATTTCCTGGAGAGAATGTTTGCAATGATGGACAGCCCTCAAGCTAAATGACATACATTGGTAACAGGAGTCTTATCTGTTCCATTTCAAGAGAAACTAAGCATTTAATAAGATAATCTTTATCTGGCATTGACAAAATAACCAGAAAAATGGAGCAAACCTCGCAAACCCAAACTTATAACCAATAAAATGCGAACGATAATAAAGTCCAGATCATAATAAGGACAAAGAGCTTAACTACTACTTATAAATTCTTTTTTATATTTTCTAGGACAATTAATTTATTTTCACTGGATGATACTACAAGTATTTTAATCTGTTTGTAGTAACTTATGATTCCTCGCATTTTATTGTTTATCTGGTATTGACTTACCGCTGGTCAGACAATTGTTAGCTTTAGCAGCAATTTTCTCTGAGATAGATTTTGGGTGACACATTAACTTTAGTTAAAGATATTATACCAAATAAGGAAATGCCCTATGGTCTCAAAACTGAAGTGGAATCCTTCAAGGTCCCAGGGCCAGTGAAACTACAGCCCAAACAGAATAGAATATATAAATGCATCTACGGACATCTCCAGGAATGCATGGATCATGCTATCCCAAACAAAACCAAAATTTTTTCATTTTATTTTTTCAACCTGGGATGCAACTCCCACTCCCACTCTTGTTCTGTTCTTGATCTAAAAAAAAAAAAAACACTGAACCCCCACACACATCAATATCTGGCAGACAGGTTTCAGCAAAAACTCTCCACCCCTCCCCCCAAAAAAGCAAGTATCTATCCCGCGGAGGAGGCTGCCCCCAAACATCTCAGATGTGAAGGCTGCCCACTGCTTCCATGGCACCAGATGGCGTCCCAGGTTGCATCCTACATGAACTACAAGAGGAACTAATCCCTCAAATAAAACAGCTATACAATCTCAGCCTCACTACAGGATATGTGCCTGGTCTCACTCCACAAAGGTGGAGCCTCATAAGCCTGACTAGCTTAGTCTGCAAGGCTATGGGAGGATCATCATGGAGCTCATAAACAAAGACATTGGGGACCTACAGACACTAGATCCAGATCCTGCCTTTTGAACTAGTTGACTTCTTTGAAACAGTCACCAAAGCCATAGATGAAGGGAAGGTAGTCCACACAGCCTATCTGGACCTTGCAAGGCATTTATCATAGATAAGCTATCCAGCTTAAATATAAACCTCACCAAGCAGGACGAACTGAAACTATAATCTCTCCAATCAACTCTCCAACAAACATCCTTCAAAAAAGTCCAGAGACAGATAACTGGTGGTGCCAGCCATGGTTTTAAAAAATAAATGCAAAAATGTATAGTCATACCCTTTGGCAAAAACAATGCCCCACAAATTACCACATAGGCGGAAACCCATTGTACAGAGAAAGTTTATTTAGAGACCTGGGGACCCAGTTGATAGCATCTCTCCTTTAAAACACATTGACACCACTACAGCAAGAGAAAGACCAAAAAAGTCTCTTACCAAGGATCAAGGCTCTCAAACAGATGCCATATGCCTCTCGAGAGACTTGAACCTCAGCACAGAAATAAATAGCACTTGCTGGAGAGGGACAGGTTCATAACCAGAGCTCCCCTTGGCTCTGGAATAATTCATGGGGATCGAGGTTTGTCCCAGGATTACCCTATGTCACTATTAGGAGAGGAGGCAGTAGTAAACTAAAAAAAAAAAGGCACAGTATACTCCAAATCAAGGGTGTGTAAGCCATACAGAATCGGGCTAGGCTTATAATTGCCCCAGGGCAGATAGCCTAGTATGAACCTATGAACCTATAAGACATATTTCAGCTGACTCCAAAATTAAAAACTAGCACATCAGCAGTTTGAATTGTTTCAGCAGACTGACAGAGCATATGCAACTGAGATACGAATGCAACTGCACTGCAAGAAAGATCTGAAGATGGCATTGGTTGACACACCCTTTTTTACTACCAGTGCCCTTCCGTCAGGAGGAAGGAAACATTTTGGAAGACTGGCCAGCCACAGGCTACCTGCACAGCAGGATATTCCAAGAGTGACATAATAAATACTAGGATGAACATCATGCTTTATTTCCAACACATGCATCTATTTTAACCAGTAATGAACTAGATAAGGGAGCCAGAAATGTAATACAATGTAGAGTGTATCACGATTAGCATGTACTTTTTGTACTAATAGGATAGGCTGTTAAAAAATTATTTTTCAGATACAGCAATAAATATGTGCACACACAAAACAAAATAAGTATGCACGTGTATGTATGGGACATCGGATCACAGTATTATCAAAATGTGTGAGGTGATGCAGTTATATGCAGCTCTTTACAGCAAGTTTATCTAACTATATAGTTAAAAATAAAGGTATTCATTTAAAAATTGAATAACACAGTAAACAACCACATCCAGACATTCACTCTAGTCAACAAAGACTGATAAGAAGCAGTAAAAAACTGTTAGCTAAAATACTGATACATTGATACATCAAATGAATGTTCCAGTGCATCATGGGTAAGCCTTCTATTTCCTTCCTTCCTTTTAATGACGGTGAACAAGAAAATTACATTGAAAAACAAATAATAGAGAGTTTTGCTTCAGAACTTGTGTGTTCCAAAGAGTTTATTATATGAAATGGGTAGCTCAAAAACTGTTAAACTAACTCCATTTGAAATGGCAGATTAAAAACTTGGCAGTAGAAAACTCAGTAACTTGGCCAAACATAATAATGAGGCAGGAAAGTCTCTCTTTAGCTACTTCATTTCCAAACTCTGGAACTCCCTACCTGCCCACCTAACATCCAATAATTCCACTACCCAATTTAAAAATCTCCTTAAAACCCACTTCATGAACAACCGGCTATGCTCCTGTCTAACGTAAACACAGGCATACAAGTTATAGCCCTTTACCCTACCATTTGTCAAGTCTACTTTCTCACCCTGTTTCAGGTCAAAGTGACCTTAATGTATGGAATCTATAAGTCTGCTATTAAAGTAATGCATTGCAATCTATTGTATCTACAAGTCCGCAAAGAACAGCATCAATTCCATGTATAAGTCTGCAATTTTCTGTACTATGATATGGGCTACCTCTGAAATGTACATGTTCTGTACTTTATACTGTCATTTATTTACTAATATTAGTCTGCCTGATTTGTATGTAACTGTCACTGTTCTTTAAGTGCTTGTTCATATATTGAAATGGAGCTTTTCTCCCAGGGCATCCGCTGAAAATGGACCTGTGTCCAGTTGGACTTTCCTGGTCAACAAATGTAAATTAAAATAAAATAAAATAAAAATGTGTCTATGTGTGTGTGTGTGTGTGTGTGTGTGTGTGTGTGTGTGTGTGTGTGTGTGTGTGTGTGTGTGCGCACACATGCACTGGGGGGGGGGGGGACTGAATAAATAAAAACAAAGGGAACAATATTCTACATTAGTTCAAAACACAATCCCTAAAGAAAATGTACAACAGAGTAAATCAATAAATAAACATATTATTTACCTTTTAGAATTGCTAGGCTCACAATAAGCTTTTTCAGTCTGCTCCATATTAGAAAGATCTTCCCATCTGCTGCCATTAAAAACTTGCCATCTATATGGTAAGGAATAATGATGCCTGAAGCACTTTGCTGTAAAAAAGTATATATATTTATATTAGTTCATGAAAAGGCACACATTATTTGCACTTAAACGTCTCAATTTTTCCATCACACTCATTCTGTACCTCTTCCTCTCAGTCTGCCTACAGCAAAATGTATCCAAGGAGTAAATATAAGTATAAAGTACAACAGCAGTTACAAAACTTACTGTACAAATACTTCTTTAAGAAAAATATCTAATTAGGCCAAAATGTTGTAGTCTGACTGGTAAGCACAAGGGATATATATTGATATATTTTGCAAGCAGTCTACCAATGGCCACTCACATTGTCAGACATCTGTACAGCCATAAATCAATGTGAATTCATTTGCTTCAATTCCACACCGGATTATACTGAAAGGAACCAATGTTAGAAAATAAAAAAGTGCCACATGAGAGGTGAGATGAGGCCAGAAATATTTAGTAATCATAAACACCAGAAGCTATAGAGCCATCCCAAACGTGGGGAAAACAGATAAAAATCTATGGCCTGATAAAACTAACGTCACTCAAGATGTACTACATTACCCTTTTTGTGCATGCAGATGTGTGTCTGTGTGCATGCAGGCGGTAAATGTCCTGACCTCTTTTATGGTCTATGTAGCTTTTCTCCTTCAGCCTCCCCTTGAACAGGCTATTAGTTTAGTATGGGCAAGCAGCCCTGTTTCCAAATTTCACTACAGTTGTATAAGTACATTTACCATAACAGTAGATGGTCACTGCTGCAGTAGCCTAAATGATATGGGTTATATTCTGCATAGGATATAACAGCCAGACAGATTCCAAAGCTTTAGGGCACCTTCCATGCACCCAAACCATTAGTCAGCTTGAGCTGAGCTGACTAAAATACAGGTTTGGGCACAAAGCCCTTCAAAGCTTTCATTTCAACTGACAGAGGGAGGCTAATCCCTGCAAGGACATTGCTAGGAACAACAAAGAACAAATGTCCACACCTTGGCATAAAATAAGGGGGGGGGGTGGATGGATCATCTGTATATATTCTGCTACTGTAAATTTACTACACAACTACACTATGCTCATTATATTGATTACTGCTGCAGTAACCTGAGTTATATTGGTAGATTACCATTGTTTAGAACTAGGAGGTGGAAAGGGAAAGGTCCAGGAGCCCCTGAAGAATGGTCCTAGCAAAGCCTGACCCAGACCTGGAGGAGGAATCTAGCTTGTAGTGCTTTGTAAAAGTCTGCACAGAGAACCAAGCTGCTGCTTCTGGAATACTTTTACAGAGTCCAACCCTTTAACCCTTTCCAAAAAGCCATAGATTAAGCCACGTTCTTGGTAGTGTGTGCCTTGACACAGCCTGAAATAGTTTTGTTGTGGTGGAAATAACAAAAGGTAGTAGCGAGAGACAACAGTTTGGAAACCATCTGCTTTCACACAGGTTGTCTCTTCTTACTTTCACAATAAATGATAAACTGATCCGAAGTTCTGAAAGATTTTGTTTTGTCAAAGATAGTGCCCAAGTTGCCTGCAGACATCCAAGGTATGGATTACCCTTTCTCTTTCATTTTAGGTTTAGGGAAGAACACAGAGAGATGGTTAGTTTGGCTTAAAGTAAAATGGAATACCACTTTAGGCTTAAAAGAAGGATTAGTTCTCAAATAAACCATTGTGTCCGTGGAAAACAAGATAAGGTTAACCCACAGCAAGAACTTGCAAAGGTCAGAGCAATCAGAAAAACTGTTTTCCATGTTAAGAACTGCAATTCAGCCAGATGAGCTGGTTTAAATGGAGAAAGTGATACTTTCTTTAACACAAAATTAATATCCCAAGGAGGTCTATTATGCAATACCCTTTTCAAAAACATTCTGAAATGATAATGCCTTGAAAGAGGGGATCCATGGGCATACATGATGAAATGGTCAACAAATGAACCTTGATGGAGGAATAAGACAGGCCATGGGAAAATAACTCACACCAATACTGTAAAACCAGAGAAACACTAGCCCTGAATAGGTGTCGCTTATGTCTTCAGCATCCACTAGTAAAACATTTCCATCTGCTTATATATAATTTTTTAGTAGTAGGTTTCTTGCCTCCATTATCTGCTGAAACAAACAGTCTCTGTGGTGTCCCTCTAAGTCTCAGATACCCAGTACATCAATATACTGGGTCCAAAAACAAATAATGAGGAAACTTCTCTGCAAGTGTGAAGGGCTGAGGATTTACGAGCTTTGAAAGACTGCCAGAGGAAAGGCAGCAGGGCACTACTTGCCCATATGCCATTAAGGCAGAATATTCTTTCCTATGGTTTGTGCTCATGTCCTGCTTTCACTTCACTCATCCATTGCACAATAACCCATTTAATCCAGTGGAGAAACCCTGGGGGAAATTACAGCATATACTGGTATTTCATGGACACAAAGTACAGAAACAAAAAGGGTGCCAAGCACCATAAGGTATGTGTATGCACATGCACGCAAATGTGGGCAGCCACACAAATACTTATACACACACACAAAATGCATGCCTGTAAGCAGTTAGAGGGATTGCGAGTTAACTTAATGAAAGTCTTTGGATGGAAACCAAATCCCCTGGGAAAAAGCCACAAGGACACAGAAAGAAAATGTGGCCTTTGCACAGAAGGCATCCCAGCTAAGAACATCATGGCAGAACCAAGAAAGCCTTCTGATGCAGCAACACTATCCACTGCACCATTATGCCACCTTGCAATTTGTATGTATGTATGCAAATAGAGACACACATACATACAGATGAAATATCTCATAATCAGATATTACTGTCAGTAGCACTTTTTCTATGCTCAGCACATTTTTCTGATAATCAGTACTATCAGAAAATTCTCTACAATCACAGCTATTTCTTTTCTTGCAAAATCTTGAAAGCATAATAATTTTGATTTGGATCTGTTTGCAATGGAACTGGTATAGTCAAGGTATTTTACTGTGTTTATTCTGGGAACTACCTTCTTCAGCAATTTAACATTATTCTCTTGTTCCACATTTCAATACCATGCTACATTGTTTCCAGACTCATTTGTTTCAGACATTTTTACAACAAATTTCAAAAGCTACAGAAATATCTTAAGTGGTTGTTTGCTTTCTGGTGGTGGTATCTATATGATAGCTCTCATCCTGCCATCATCTGATTTTAATCCTTTGTATGTTAAATCATGCCCCTTATTCTCCAAGTTAAGATAATCTATCACTTCAGTAACTCTGATGTTTATACTTGCTGTTGTTCAGCTTTCAGTCATACTGTCCCTGCTCTTGGTCACAACTTAAACAGGTGTATCATCAGTAATGTTACTGTCACTCTCCTACTTTGGACACAATAGAAGAGTCTTCATGGGTTCTGTTCAAGCAGCTTTATTTTATACAAACACATCTTGATAGAAGTTAACTGACTTTAACTTAAGTAACTTAGATACAAACTAATTGCTGGAATCATACATGCTTACTCTCTGGCTGCACTCTCAAAATGGTACTAGGTATGGCATGTGCACAGTCTTCGTACATGCACGTTACGTCTTTGACATGCTTCTTAAAGATACAGTACACATACCACATGCACTCTGATCTAAATCCTCCCTCTTGAAAAAGAAACACACAATGTTATGAGTCAGTTTGTCATGCAGATATCACACACTTTTGTGTCATGCAATTACACAACTGATATACATATATACACAGTTAAGTCCATGTTGCTGCATATTTCACACTGGGCCTGGATACTTGGTCCATTTATCTGCAGCTATTCCAGGCCTAAGGTAGGATCTCAGCTCACCACATATACCTGTAACTTGACCAATCCAGTCGATACCTTTTGCCATTTGTATTCTCACTGTTTCTCCTTCCCCCAATGGATGAAGAAATCTGCTCGATTTGTCATAACTGGACTTCTGGATCGAATGATTCTTGAATAGTTGAGCCTTTATGGTTCTGTTGTTCTTAGCTTTAGGCCTTAATAAACTGTAACTAATAGGTACCTTCATTCTAGTTTGCCTGGACAGAAGTCTTTGAGCAGGTGAGCCAAGAATATCATCACGGGGTATGTTTCTGAGATTAATTACATTCAAAAAGACATCGGTATTGGCATAGTTTGACCTTTCAAGTAATTGCTTTGCACTCTGCACTGCACATTCAGCTAGACCATTTGGCTGTGGATATTCAGGACTGCTACTAACATGTACAAAGTCCCATTCTCATGCAAATTTCTGAAACTGACTAGTAAATTGAGTACCATTGTCAGAAACAACTTTGTGTGGACTACCATTGACTGAAAAATTATGTTTCAACTTAGTAATAACAGTAGTGGATGTTAGGTTACGTAGCAATTCAGTCTCAAACCAGTTCGAATAAGAGTCTACCAATATTAAATAGTGTTGATTGTTCCACTCGAAGATATCTGTGGCTACTGTTGACCAAGGTAGTTCAGGAACTTCACTTAGCTGAAGTGGTTCTCTTTGCAGATGCGGTCTAGTACTATTGCATACTGAACAAGAAGAAAGTACTTTATCAATGTCTCTCAGTAATGAAGCCAAAATACCAATTATCTCACTCTTCTCATAGTGGATACATAACCTGGGTGATAATGATGAAAAATCTGGATATATTTTGTTGTAAGAAAGCAGGAACAACAACTTTAGGACCTTTGAAAATAATGCCATCTTCCATCAACATTTCATCTCTGTAAGGAAAATAGGTTTGCACTTCGGGTGGTACACTAGATTGCTTTGACAGCCATCCAATATTAATGTAGTGACTGAGCTTTTGCAAAATTGGATCAGGCTTTGTGTGATCTCTTAACTCATCAAGCCTAGTGGTAGAAACATTACACACTGCCATCACGTCAAAGTCAAAATTTTCTTCATCAAGCTGTTCCGTCATATTTCTGGGTGATCTGGATAAGGTATCAGCCAGACAGAGTAGTTTGCCTTTCATACAGACCATTTTGAAGTTGTACTTTTGCAATTTGAGCATCATTCTTTGTCATTTTGCTGGAGTTGAATGCATAGGCTTTTTTGGAATAGTAACTAGAGGTTGGTAGTCAGTTTCAATCTGAATAGCTCAACCATAAATATAATAATGAAACTTGGAACATGCAAATACTATTGCCAAAAGTTCTTTCTCAATCTGAGCATACTGCATTGCTCTGCCCTCTTGGAGTATAACTACACCTAAACCAAATTTTTGAAGCATCACAGGAAAGAATGACACAGTAGTATAATAGTATCTTAATGTAGGTGGGGTGGCAATTTTCTGCTTGAGGTCTTCAAATGCCTTCTGGTGCTGTTCCAACCATGACCATGCAACATTTTTGTGCATTAGCTCTCTTAAAGATGCTGTCAGCTGACTAAGTCTGGTATAAACTTGCCTAAATAGTTGACCATGCCTAGGAAATGCTGTAGAGCTTGAATATTGTCTGGTGCTGATATCTCAAGAATAGCTTCTTGCTTGTTTGGGTCTGGTCTCAAGCCATTACTGGAAAACAAATGACTTACATTGTAACTTCTGGTAGTCTGAATTTGCACTTCAGAGGACTGAGCTTCAAGTTTACTTCATGTGTTCTGACTAAAATTCTCGTTAAGTTTCTGTCATGCTCTGCTTCACCATTGCCTCCAACTAGTAAACCATCTACTATTATGTTACAAGGAAAAAAAATTGCTCCATTGCACACTGAAAGACTTCACTTGCAGAATTTATTCCAAATGGCATCCTTAGGAATCTGTATCTGCTAAATGGGGTAGCAAAAGTGGTTAGTAATGAGGATTTGCATCACTTGCCAAAATGAACTTTTTACATTCAAGACAGAAAAAACAGTGGCATTCGGTATCAGAGCTTCGACCTCTTCGACTGTGGGCATTGGATGATACAGTCTCTTCAATGCTTTGTTCAGATCTCTTGGGTCAATACATATTCTGATTTTATCTGAGCCTTTTTTGTGAGCTGCCACCACAGACGACACCCATTCAGTTGGTTCTGTAACTGGACAAATTACACCTTGCTGCACCATTTTATCCAACTGGGCCTTGACTTTATCCTGCATAGCTATCAGAACTCTTCTTGCTGGTCTTACCACTGGAGTGACCTCTGGTTCTAACTTCATGGAATACACAACTGGAAGTATGACCAACCTGTCATCAAAAACATCAGCATACTCTGAGAAAATGGCTTCAGAAAAATTGGAACACAAGAGATGCACTTATGTGATGAACTTCTTTGTTAAAAGAAAGCAGATTCATTCTCAAACTCTTTTTGAGACCCAGTAAAGACTGTACTGGCCTTCTGACTACATAGACTAAGAAGTTGCAACAGTTCATGGCCAAATAACATGAAAACATCACTGAACAATTGGTTTGAATGTCTTCACCTCCATAAGCAACAAGTTTCGCACCACTGGTCACACTGAGTTGCTCATTAGCTCTCACTTTAGAAAATGTGTCTCCTGATATAACATTACACTTTGAACCAATGTCTACTTTAAGCTCTGTGGATTTACCACTGATCCAGACTATACAAGACACTTTGCTCTTTGCCAATAAATTCATTGCATCAACTCTTCCACCAACTACTGATACACCATCTACATAGAAAAGTGACTGCTGCAGCTCTACTTGATCAACCTGCATTTTTGTGTCACCTTTCTTTACAACTGTGTAAGCTTTACTTGATTTGCAAATCTTTTGAAAATGGTTCCACTTTTTACACTTGTGACATTGCTGATCAAATGCAAAGCATTTCTTTTTCAGACTCATGATTTGCAGCACAATTGCAACAGTTATCAATAAAGCTGCACTTGGGTTTTGCTGATTCACACTTGTACTGCACTGAGGATGCGCCTTTAACTGAACTAGCCTTAGAACTTGCTGGAAAGCTATGTGGTTTCTCTGGTGAGCTAGCAGGGGATGTGACTGCCATTTGCTTAGGCCTACTTCTGTTTGCCACATGTTGCATACTATCTACATTTGCTCTGCAGCCTGCTGAAACCATGCTCTTGTCACATGCAAGTCTATTTGTGTGTTTTTCTGTCAGTTCATGTATCTGACAAATCTCTATGGCTTTACTCAACATTAAATCCCTGTCACGAAGCAAGATCTTTCTCACAGTAGCACTATTACTACTACATATGAGCCTGTCTTTTAATAACTCATCTTTTATGTCACCAAATCCACAAATTTTAGCTTTGTTTATCAGGTCAGTTATATAAGCTGCAAAAGTTTCCCCTGGTTTCTGATCTCTCATGTAAAACAAATGCCTCTTTAATACAATATTTGTCTGGGGGTTACATTTTTCTCTGAACTTGCGCTTCAGTCACTTATGGTCTTCCGTTGATTCAGCATGTACAACAATATGACGGTTTTCATCTTCTCCCTCATATACTGCTGGTGCATATATAAATGAACGGTCTCTTTCTATGGCCTCTGACCCAGCTAGGTTTAACAAAATGAATGCTGTGGTGTGTGCATCTTTATCTGAATAAGCTGCTTGTATAAAATATCATACTCTTGCTCAAATATTCTCCAGTTCTCTGCAATATTCTGATCAAATACAAGTGGTAAGGGCTTTTGAAATCCATCTTCCATGTTAACACATACCAGTGAAGGGTTTTGCAAATAAGTGCGAACACATACACATATATATATGTCAGAAATGTATGCCAGTATTTCTAACTTTGTGCTTCTGAAATTATGCTTTTGGGCTTTACTGCACAACAACTCTTTCGGGCACTGTAACACCTTTGAATCACTTTATTGCAAGAAATCACCTCTTAGCAGTACAAGAAACATATCAAACTGCACAATGCAAGTTTCTATGCAACTGGACTTTGCAAAATAAGTTTCTAGGGCACTGTGATACTTTTGAAATTATTGTCTTGCAAAAGTAATTTATCATCATTTTATGAAACATTTCAAATAACTTCACAGTGCAAATGAACTGGGCAAGAGAAGCTCAGAGTCAACAACATTTCAAAGTAATTTCACTTTGCAAATAAACCGTACACAGCATATTGAAATTTCCCCAAAATAGTGGTACCTTGCTAGGCAACTCTTTACAGTTGAAGAAACACCTTGTAATGCCAGCACTTTATGAATAGATACACCCAGCACAAGAAACTTTTCAAAATTATTATACTTTGACTGTACTTCATGAAATAGTTACACCTTGCACACAAATAAACTCTTCAGAATACATACACAGTAATAAGGACACACCGTAAGCACTTTTACACACTTTGAGATACTTCAAATAACTTTAGTTATGCCCTTGATACAATACAAAGCCATAGTTATTCCCAAACTTTGCACTTTGCCTTTTTGCCCTTATTATATTCGTTTTGCTCATTTAGTCTCTTTTCATGCCCTTTGCACTTTTCTTGTGCTCATTTTACTTTAAACATTCCTGTTTTGCCCTTAAACATGCTTATTTTACTTTTCTGATAATCGTTTTGTCAAATGTCTTATTGTAAACATTTCCCTTGGTTAAAAAAAACTTTTATGCCTCACACATGTTTAATAATGTGGTTTGTGCCCTTGTAATGCTCCGTTTTATCTTTTTTTATAAAACAAGTTGATTCTTTTCTGGCTCTTTTTTGTGCTCATTTCTCTTAGTTTACCTTCACTGCCTTCTTTGCACCTCATGGCTCCAAATCTTTATTCTCTGCAATCCCAGTTCTGACACCATGTCGCTCTCCTACTTTGGACATAATAGAAGAGTCTTTGTACGTTCTGTTCAAGCAGCTTTATGTTATACAAGCACATCTTGATAGAAGTTAACTGACTTTAACTAAAGTAACTTAAATACAAACTAACTGCTGGAATCACACATGCTTACTCTCTGGCTGCACTCTCAAAATGGCACTAGGTATGGCACGTGCACAGTTTTTATACATGCATGTTACGTCTTTGACATGCTTCTTAAAGATACAGTACACATAGCACATGCACTCTGATCTACAGTTACTAACACTATTAAATCCTTTAATCTTCTGCACAGCAGCTCTCTAGGACACATCAGATACTGATGAAGTTACAAATGTAATTCTAGGAAATTTGCATAATTTTATAAGCATACACTAAATGCACAAAGCTTGAAACTTTCATCATCTAGCGAAATCATTAAAAATCATTGACTGTCATCAAGATGAATATTTTTAATTTAACATTTAATAGTGTTAAGCATGCCCTTGCAGATACAATCCTTAAGTTAAGCTATTGATTTATTCCCTGCTGAGTGGTGCAATGTAGTGGTGATGCTCTTCCATAAGGATGGCCTTACAACTAGCCCATTTAAATCCAGACCTAGCCTTAAGCTTCATCCGGAATTCAAAGCCATAGAACATTTTAAAGCTGACCTCATAAACTGTGATATCATGAATAAATTTGGCTTTGTGAAAGGTAGTTCTTATCTATTTCATCTAGTAAACTTCTTCAAAAAGGTTATGGCGGTGTAGATGGTGGGCATGCTGCACACAGGGTGTATCTTGTCATGGTCAATACATTCAACATAATTCTCCATACTGGCAGCATACAAAAGCTAAATGCTTTAAAAATCAACACATATATGGTTAGATGATATAAAGAGGCTGCAAAGCAGGATCCACACAATATGAGTTGCAGGTACTTCATCAGGAAAGTAGGAAAGTGACCATCATTGTAATTTAGGGCTCAGTACTGGGATGTCTCTTTTCTGTTATTTACTTCTCCTATCTACTAGAAGGCTGCTAAGATCTCTGGCTAACAAAGTTTGTGGATGACTGCAAACTAGGGTCTGTTGTTAAGTGACACTGTAACACCCAAACCCTCCTAAAGTAACTTTCCCAAGTAAATTATTGGTGTAGTAAAAGTGGGTTCAAATTAAGTGCTAAATACTGTAGTATCATCTCTGTGGGTAAGCAAATAATCCCTTCATCAAACTATACAGACAACACACCATTACAAAATGAAAATGTAGTAAGTGACCTAGGTACTTGGTTTGATAGCTGCCACTCTTTTGGCCATCATGTAACAATGGTTGCCAGGAAATCCTTTTACTTAGCCCAGTTAATTGTCAAAAGAATAAAATAAATATCTTCAATGTTTAAAGCTGTAGTCATTCCATTAATCTCAGAATCTGGCAGGCTAGTTATCAAGTACAATACCACAAAGGTTCCTAACCAAAACAATAACATGCATAAAGTTCCTGAGCTACTAAAAGAGGTTGGGGGTCTATCCCTTTATTCAATGCTGTAAAGTCTTTTGACTGGAGATCTCTGTCTCACTTATTATCATTAGAAACCAAATTGTCCTGGACCACTTGTGTCTCTGCAAGTCCCAATATCTCCACCAATACTAGAACCTAGGAACTAAACCTTCACCAATAGATAAACAAAACATGGTGGAGGTACATGTTAATAAACCAGTGCCTCCCTAGCCCCAGGAATGAACTTTCCCTGCATGTTAATGAGTGCAACTCAATATCTTTCTTCAAACATACAAGAGATGACTGGATGGGTATGCACAAATTTAATCTAGGATTTCCTGGTATGGCCAACTTGGAGAAAAGAGATTTGGTCTGATGGAGAACATTGGCAAGGTTTGAATGGTTATAAGACTCAATAGTTTTGGAATATCTATGAAGTACAGAGAAACAGACTGCATCTTGCATGGCAGCAACTACTATATCTTACATTAGTAAGTGGCTAATATTCCATCTTTATAGCTTACTTCATGTCCTGCAGATCAAAGAAGACATAAATCCTGTTAAGTTTGTCTACAATATTCAGCCAGCCAGAAGGTTCAGTGTGTTTCTTGATCACACCCATGCCTTCTATTATAGGAAATTCTGTTTTAATTCTTCCTCTCAGCATTACTGGAGCATGCATATCTGGGAAAATGGAAGAATATACTACAAGTATTATGACCTAAAGACAAACAGCTCACACAAGAAAATACACCTATATAGTTATGAAGCTTCAGGCAAGTCACACAAGCCAATATAGGTGGGCTTTTATTTCATACTATTGTATTCACATTAAGCAATATGGTTCAAGGCCTAAATAAGAAAGCAAACTGCACAAGGAATGTTTTATGCTACTCAGCAGATAATATATTTAATTCTCCTCCCATGTCTTCCCTAAATACCACAGTCCAATAACTTATTTTGAGCTTCTCTGCCCAAATTTCTGACCTATTATTTTAAACTCTTTCTATCATGTTCTTGTACAGTATCCACCCTCTTGACATGTATACTACTTGCAAACAAATCATCTGCATGACATTAATTGTCTTTGCTTTACTGCAAGTACTTTTTTTTTCTCTAAGTTTACACATTTTAACAAAATGACTCCTTTTTCCACTGGTTTTACATTTATTTATTTATTTATTTTACATTTGTTGACTGGGATAGTCCAACTGGATACATATCCATTTTCATCAGAGGCCCGGGGAGAAAATCTCCAAACATGCATACAAAAAATAAAATTGTTCAAATATACATATAATGCACAGTTAACAATCTCAGGTACAGACAGCAAGACTATACATACAATCATGAATAATAATTTGAAGTAACTGACTAACAAGTTAGAAAACAACTAAGATTGCAAGAAAGAAAAGTTATCACACACTGATAGAGAAGAAGTTAGTCAGGACTGGAACAAGGACATGACCATTGTGTTGTTAGATACTGTTTAAGACTCTTTTTAAATCGGGTCAGGGAGGATTCTAGAGTAAGGTTAGCAGTAAGTGAGTTCCAAATTTTACCAACCGAGTTGGCAAACAGAGAGTTTCCAGCTGAGTTGTTGGCTGTAGATATTTGGACCAGTAGTTTCTTAGATGAACAAAGTGGCCTAGGATTACTATAGGGGTTGATAATGTTTTTGAGTGAAGGAGTGTGTTCGGGATGGTTTAGAACTTTGTGTGCCACTATAAGTTGGGTGTACTGAAGTAGACTATGCAGTTAATGCCAACCAAGATGATTTAGTCCAGAGCACAAGGTTCACAGAGCTTGTAACAATAAGGAAAGCACAAAAAGGGACTTGAATGCTCTATTATTTCATGGATCAGTAGAAACTGTTAGCGTTTTTAGTTCCTGAATGTTTCAGTGAAAACTGTTAGCATTTTCTGTTTGAGGGGACTTAAGATACTCTACAGTTAGCTTTATTAAGCTAATCTAACACTAGTTATAGTCAGAGTAAAGGTAAATAATGACTTGTAGCCACGAGGAATTTCCTTAGCGTTAGCTATTGGGGATGGTTAATTTTAGTGGATTTAGCTTTTAAATGAAACCTTTGGGGTGGGCTAATCGTGCTGTACATCACTAACCCTGTGCAGAACACACATCTCTATCAATGCTTATAACTGCACTTCATGCAGAACTTTCCATTGACACTCTTTTCATGTACTTCATGGCTCTCATTATTGATTTAAACTCTGATTTAACCATTGCCTTGTTTTCATTCTCACACTCAACTCCACAGACTTAGAATTGTCCAGCTTTTTTTAACAAAAAGTAATTTCACTTACCTTACTCACATCTGTTGCTTTATTTAATGTTAATTCTATTTATTGTAGCAATCCAACTTTAATCATTTCAAACACCACATACAATTATCTATCATACTTATAATATCTAATTAAATAAATAAATGAGCCAAAGACCATGAGTGTAGTGAGCTACTTGATTCACAAGTATGAAAGTGTTCCATGGTACCTCTTGCTCTTATGACCAACAGACAGCAGATATCTGGCAATTTCCAAACATAAAAAATATCTGAAATGTCTATGCGAAACTTCAATATCCCCTCAAAGAAACTGTGCAGTTTCACAGCATCTTCCTTTGGGTGTGAAGAAACATGGCATATCATACTTTCTTAGGCCTTCTTGATATTCCACTCACAGTTAAAAACAAATCAAATGTCTGTATCAACAGTTCAAAGTTTTCAGAAAAGTTTTCCTTTAGCAACAGACTTCTGGAAAGCTGTATTACAGCATATCACAAATGAATAATGAAAACACTTGTACTGATTCACTGGCTTCAGTTCTAAAAACTAGACATCTGGGTATGAAATTACAAATAATGCGGTCAAGTCAGACGTGATGCAATGTACTGCCAGCTCTTCTGGATGTGCTGTTAAGGGTTTGCAATAGTACAGCAAGACACCAGGACACATACCTTACATATCTGTACTCTGGGCACTGCAAAAAGGCATTGAACCTTTAAAGAAGCAATACCACATGTTATAGTCAACACTTCATGTTTTGTAAAAGACAAACTGATACTCTAGCATGCATGTATTCAGCACAGACCAAGTAAGAGTAGATGCATGACAGTCAGGTGTAAATATAAATGTTAATTTAAGAGAGTAGATTAAACTGAAATGAAATCCAAAGGCTCACCAGAGAGAAAAATTCCAGAAGGTAACAAGCCTCAAGAAAAGAGGCATTACCGTATCCAACAACAGATATATCTATATAAATATAGATAGACACACACACACACACACATATGTGTATATATATATATATATATATATATATATATATATATATATATATATATAGACATAAATACACCTGTATATTATACATCTATTCTTTTCTGAGGACCACATTTTCCTCACCTTTATTACGTGTTGTATACACTTGATCCTACTTATTTTTAAACCTTCTTGTAAATATGTGTTTTTTTTTATATCTACATTACTTTACTGTTGATATTATGCATGCAACCTGGGCCAAACCTACAAATGGTCGCATTTGGTCAGTGCTTTCTCTCTATACTTTTATATAATATGTCTATTCCTTTAGGTGAACCACACTGAACCCACATTTACCTCACCTGTATTACTTATTATATACTCCCATTCCTACTTCTTTTAAAACCTACTATGGTATGTCATTCCTGATTTGGCTTAACATTTTTTTTTATACTTGAATCAATTCTCCAATTAACAAAGGGGAATTATGTTATATTAATCAGGAAACAATATGCAAATATGAGACAGTTTATTGCACAATTCAGCAGAATATCACAAGATTAATTTTAATCAATAGACCCTTTGTTTCCCCATCTGCCCTATTAATTCACTACTCAGATTTGACTATGTCTGTTCTCTTCACTGCTAAAATTTCACTCTATACTTGTTTACAAAAGTCCATTCTTTAGGGCAGACGACATTTACCTCACCTGTAAAATGCATTGTATACACCTGATCCTACTTTTTTTAAACCTTCTTGTAAATATGTGCTTTTTTATATCTATGCCATGTTATGTTACTATACTATACAATTTAGTTACACTTTTTAATCATGCTTTGCTGTTGATATTATGTATGTGAGCTGGGCCGAGCCTGCAAATGGTCAGAACTAGCTGTGCTCTATGCCAGCAAAAAAAATTAAATACATAATTAAATAAATAAGCAAATCAACAGTTAATTGAAATACTTGTTTGCAATTTCCTAGAAAGCTTTATTTTACTGTATCATGAAGATGCACACAGATACAAAGTCTACCCCCACTGTGGAGCTCAGTAGTTCCCATCATCGTTTTTTTCTCCCAAGAGGTATCATTGTTGGTGAATGTTGTTAAGACCAGCACCATCAAGTTTTAGAAAAACACAGCGTATCTGTTAAGCTGATGTTAGGAGGGATGTTAGATGGCAAATGCAATTATGAGTAGCCCATACACTAATATAAACCAAGAACATGATATCATTGCAGTAGCTAAATTATTAAATGAGTCACAGAGTCACAAATGACCAGTTTTGCTTCTCTGTGTTACAGTTTTCTCTGTCGCAAATTGTTTAATTTTTTCAGGACAGGGATATATTCAGTTATGTGAAATTTTAGAGGACGCTCTAGTTCCTCCATACACAAACATTTTCATGGGTCAATTTAAGTCCAATACAAGAGAAGGATACTTCCAGAGAAAGAAATTATTCCAAAAGAAGATTTTTTTTTTGTAATGCAGTATACCTGGACTATTGTCTATTTAACAGTGAAGGTAATTTTCTAACTGCTGTTTCAAAAAGTGAATGTGATATGGAATCTTCTTATGAAATGCAGATAATGAAATTCAGTACCTGGATAAAATGTGGAAGAGATTACACAGTGCATTTTTGGCAATACCAAGTACTCATCTGTCATAAGTGCATTACTCTCTGGGAATTAGAAAAAAAACAGACACTAGCAGAGAACAGTCATTTAGGCAATGGTTTTAGAACCACTGTATGGTGTGCTATCAGGAAAGTATTCACAGAAAGTGATACAATTGAAATGATTACTGAAAATGAAAAATTAGAAAACAAGATTTATATGATAGTTTGACTGGATAGTAGAAGAGAAAGAAATTGTCAGACGAGGAGCATCTTTACCTTTATTATATAATATAATGATTTTAATGAGACCTTTATTAAAACAACAAGAACAAATTAGTTTAATTTATAGACAGATGAGAACTGTAACAAGATTTTACCTGCATTTCCAAAAGTAGCTTACCAAAGAGCCAGAAATGTGAAGAATATTTTGGGTACTAGGTGTGAAGATTGGGTGAAGATAGGTGAATGCTGCCAGCCTAGCCAGATAGAATTTTGGGATAATTCTGTCGTCTGTAAATATTAATGTAAACAAGAGGTTTGTGTCTTAAATGGTAGAAATAGTGTTACAGTTGGAACTGAAAAAAATGTAACAACAGTGCACTCTACTGACCAAGTAAATCATGTTGTGACCCTTGGGTGTTAAAACTCGGAGCCAGTAAGTCTACAGTGAGGCATCCTGCCTATTGTTTTAAGGCCAGAGTTAATGGCCAGAATTTGCATGCATAAATGTCCTTTATTGCTCTGGTTTCTGCCCAGAGGTGAAGAATGTAAATGTAGTTTCTGTTAGCCTGGGAACCCAGGAAAGTGTGAAGAATGATGTAATGTGAACCAGGAATGTGATTTTAAAAACAGAGAGAATCAAAAAGCATTAAGCATTTTTGTCTTGGCCATCCAACTCACCAACACTGTCTTGCTTTATATGTAAGTTTATCTTAGACTTGTGTTTTATCTTAGAAATAGCTAGAAAGTAAAAAGATTAGACTAAGTGTTTTTCTGTGATGTCAGAAATGTACTACTGAATTATTTTATTTATTTATCTGTGATGTCTGAACTCCTGACTAGCACTGTGTAGTAAAAAGTATTGCCTTGTGTTTTGACTATTTGTTATTAGATATTTTAAATCCTTTCAACTGTGGCTGTTTTTGTAGAGGAAATGTAAGCTCTTTAGAGTATTTGCATGCCTTTGGTAAAATTGTACAAAGCCACTCTAATAGCTTTAGCCCTGGACTATACTACCAATTGGATAATAATATTGCACAGTAATAATTGGACACCTTTTTAAGGCCTTTGACTAGCTGATAAATATTAGTGGGTGGAGGTAGCTGTTACTAACGTATAGTCTGGGAAAAAGGGGCACAGCTGGAGAACCTGTGCCAGCCTTCCCCAGGAGTGTCTGTGTGACTGTATAAACTCTTCTAAAAGTGTGTGTGTGTGTGTGTGTGTGTGTGTGTGTGTGTGTGTGTGTGTGTGTGTGTGTGTGTGTGTGTGTGTGTGTGTGTGTGTGTGTGTGTGTCAGCTACTTGGGCAGGGACACAAAGCACTGGTTGGACAGAGAGGGTGCTGGAGGTTTTAGCTTGCCCACTAGGCTGAGATCTGGACCCTATAGCTGTGCCAGTGGGGAGTCTTATTGGGGACCTGGAGAGCAAGGGAGCAATCAGCCCTGGAATGACTGTGATCGCTGTGTGCTCTTAAGGGAAATTTCACTTTACTGTGTGTACTTGTTATCCTTTCCTCCTATATGAGATGCCCCTTACTGGTGTTAGTGGTGATGATTGAGGCTCCTTGAGTGCTGGGCCAAGGCACAGGCATCACATATTAATTGTTTGGCAGTGGTGGGATATCCACACCACATATTAATTGGTTGGCAAATACTAATTGGCTTGTAGTGGTGTGGGTAGAGTGAATTCCTGTAGCTGGTGTACAGTGAGCTCTGAAGGTGTTTGTACTCTATATCAGCCATGCAGTGAATACTCAGAGTTCAGATCACAATTGTTTTATTTATTTTAGTAGCTTAGTTAGTTAGGGTGAGCAGGCAGCATGTCAGCAGAGGAGTATGGAAAACTGACAAGGAGCCAGCTGGTGGAGATGGGCCAGGCTAGAAGAATGGTGCATGGGAACCTGACTAAGGCAGACCTGATTACAGCCTTGGTTACAGCTGCATCAGAAAACAGCAACCAGGAGAACAATCAGACTGGTGGTGGAGATAGAATACCCTCGGAGAATGGACAGCTCAGCCTTTCTGCAGGGGACTTAAAAATCCATCTGGAGCTAAAGGGACTTGAGTTGGAGGCCAAGCATGTGGAAATAGAAGCAACTGAGAGACTGAGGCTTCTAGAGAGTGAGGACAATGAGAAACTGTGATGTTTGCAGACTGAGGAGAATAAGAAAAGTACAGTTGTGTACACTTACCATAAATGTAGATGTTCAGGTGTATTCACTGTTGCAGTCATCACATTTGGGTTATCTGCTTGCAGTAGCCCTCAGTCGGCCTGATTAACAAAGTCTTGGGTCCTGCATCGGTTGCTGTCTCTTATTCCATGACGTCAGGTTGACAGGGGTATAAAACATGCAGCTGACGCCATTACATCAGTTTTTCTTGCCCCAGATGCCAGGTGCCCCCTTAATTGGAAGCAATAAAACATCTATATATATATATATATATATATATATATATATATATACACATACACACACAAGGAAATACCTCCAATAAAAAAGCAAATACACCAAAAATCTTTTAAGCATAGTAAAAGAGAATAGAGGTATTGCCAAAGAAAAAAGCAGAGGGCTGGAGGGAGGGTAACCAGGACTGCAACAGTGAATACACTCGAACATCTGCATTTATGGTAAGTGTACACAACTGTACTATGTTCTTCATGTTTCACTGTTGCAGTCATCACATTTGGGTAGGTTCCCAAAGCTAAGGATGGGAGGAGGAATTTAGATAGCATTAGGGTCAGCTAAAAGACCCTGCAAGACTGCAGTGGCAAAGCCAGCTCTACATTTAGAGAAAATAGGCAAATGGTAATACTCGGTGAAAGTATGTACAGAACTCCAGGTAGCAGCTTCTAGGATGTCCCTGGTAGGGACACCTCTGAGAAAGGCTGTAGAGGTAGATGCAGCCCTGGTTGAATGGGGTCTGATCCCCTGTAGAATAGGTTTTCCATGGTGCTTATAGCAGAAATTAATGCAATGCCATATACATTTAGAAATGGTTTGCTTTGAAATAGTCTTCCCCTTTGCCCCTGCAGCAAATGCCACCAGCAGTTGTTTAGATTTCCTTTGCAGTTTAGTCTTGTCCAAGTAAAATCTAAGTTGTCTGCGCACATCTAAGGAGTGCAGTATCCATTCCTCTTTATTCTGTGGATTAGGAAAGAAGGTTGGCAAATGAATGGACTTATTAAGAGCCACACTGGATACCACCTTGGGCATGAAGGAGGGATTGGTTCTGAGGGACACCCTGTCCACATGAAAGATAATAAAAGGCTCCACTGCCATAAGGGCCTGTAATTCAGATATCCTTCTTGCTGAAGTGATTGCTACAAGGAAGGCTATTTTCCAAGAAAGGAATTTTAAATATGCACTAGCAGCTGGCTCGAAAGAAGAATACAAAGTTAAGGTCCCAGGCTGGAGTTGGGGCTGTCCTGGGTGGTCTTAAATTTTTGGCCCCTCTGAGGAACTGCTTGAGTAGTGGATGAGAGAAGAGGGGAGGTTCTGTGTTATAATGAGCTGAAATGCTGAGGCGTGAATTTTGATGGAGGAAAAAGAAAGGCCCTTGCGAAGCATCTCAGTTAAGTATTGTAAAATCTGAGGTAAGTTGGGCACTGTTGTGCTCAACCCCTGAGATTGGTTCCAGGCACAGAATCTTTTCCATTGTTCAGCATAAGATTTTCTAGTACTAGGCCTCCTTGCCTCTAAAATGATATCCATCACTGGTTTGCTGAGGGATGGTAAAGGAGAGATTAGGTAATAAGCCAGGCTGCTAGGTTAAGGTTTTGAAGCTGAGGGTGCAGAATCTGGTTCTCCTGCTGAGACAACAGGGTAGGGGTCTGTGGCAGGTGGCAAGGGGCCAACAGTGACACACTGTGCAAGAGGGGCTACCAGTGTTGGCGTGGCCAGTCTGGTGCAATCAATATCGCCCTTAGTTTGTCCTGTTTAACCTTTAGTAGTACTTTGGAAAGGAGTGGCAGAGGAGGAAAGGCATAAACTGATAGTTTTTTCCAGCTGAAGGACAGAGCATCCACTTTCCAAGCTTGTTTGTGGGGAGTCTTTGTGCAAAATTTGTCCAATTGGTAGTTCTGAAGGGAGACAAACAGGTCTATATCTGGGCTCCCCCATTTCTTTGTCAACATGTTGAAAATGTTTGGTTCCAGTTTCCACTCGTGTGGGTCCATGAGATTTCTGCTTAGTCTGTCTGCCAGTGTATTTAGCTTTCCTGGCAGGAATTGAGCTTGCAGATGTACTTGGTAGCTCAAGGCTGTGTTCCACAGTGCCATGGCTAGTCTGCAGAGGGGGTAAGAATGGGTACCCCCCTGTTTGTTTATGTACCACATAACAGTGGTGTTGTCCATCTTTACCATTAATTGTCCTGGAAGAATGTGGTCCTTGAAGACTGTCAGAGCATTCTGTACAGCTAACATTTCTTTTTGATTGATATGCAGGTGCATTTGACTTGAGTTCCATTTGCCCTGAATGCACTTCCCTGTCAGGTGAGCCCCCCATGCATAATCTGATGCATTTGTGGTTAGGGTTTGGGCGGCAGGGGGTAGAGTGAATGGTAGTCCCTTGTTTTGGTGGCAAGCCTCTGCCCACCAAAGAAACTCTAGGTGTAGGCAAGGTATGATAGGAAGCATTGCTTCTAGATCCTGAGAATGTTGACCCCGTAGGCTTTTTAGATACCATTGTAGTTTCCTCATATGCAGTCTTGCATATGGAATTAGAAGAATGCAGGAGGCCATGAACACCAAGGCTTGCAGTATTTCTTTTGCAGATAACAGGGTTTTTGTGGCCACTAGTTTGAAGTAGGTTGTCAAATGAATTTGTTACTCTGGCGTGAGTTAAGCCATCTTGGAAGTTGTATTCAAGCTTGCTCCCAGGAATATAATTTGCTGACAGGGTACCAGGTGTGATTTCTTTTCATTTATGGTGTACCCCAGACAAGTTAGCACTCTTTGTACAAAGGCCAGATGATTCAAAAGTATGTCCTGGCTTTCTGCCTGAATTAGACAATCGTCCAGATATGGGTACATTTGAATATTTCTTTGCCTGCAAAATGCAATGACTGGTGCTAGGCACTTTGTGAATACCCTGGGCGCAGTAGATAAGCCAAAGGGCAGTGCAGAGAACTGATAGTGCGTGTAGCCTGCTTTGAAGCGTAGGTATCTTTTGCAAGATTCCTGGATTGGGATGTGCAGGTATGCTTCCTTTAAATCTAGTGTTGCCAACCAGGCATCTTTGCCTAGCATAGGAAGCAACTGGTGAAGAGTCAGCATCTTGAATTTTGGATGCACCAAAAAGGCATTTAGAGTAGACAGGTCCAGGATAGGTTGCCAAGAATTGTCTTTTCTGGGTATCAGGAAAAGTCATGAGTAGAAACCTTGTCCCTTTTTCTCTTCTGGTATAGTTTGAATAGCCGTTATGCTTAAAAGAGACAGTACTTGCTTTTGAGCCTCTGCCCACTGATTTGGGGGTAGATCTGGCCAACTGTTTGGGGTTGGTAACGTGTGGAAGTGAAGTCTGTATCCTTGGGACACTATATTTAAAACCCATTTGTCCTGGGTAATGAGCTCCCAGTTTTTTGCATGTAGGGCGCTCTTTCCCCCCAAAGGGGCAGTCAGTTGAGAAGTGCTTGGAAGTTTTAAAATGAAGTCGAGACAGTTTACCATAGGGCGGAGTTTTACTACTCCCAGATTTAGAAGAGGGGGGGCCCCCACTGCTTAGTCCTGTGCGTACCCTGGGACTGAAGCCTGGGTGTTCTGCTGGATCTGGGTTTGAGGCTGAAAAGGCCTAGAAGAGGCAGGAAAGGATCAATTTTTGGAAGGCCATTGCCTTCTAAATCTTGGAGGTTGAACTTGTAAGAAATCTTTAACAGTTTGCATAGATTTAGCTTTTTACTCCATCTTTTTAACAACTTCTTCTGCCTTATTGCCAAACAGGCAGTCCTGATTTAAGGTAGCATCCAGTAATTTAGCTTTAACATGATCTAGCAAGGACTGCTCCTTAAGCCAAGCATGCCTTCTAAGTACAGACCCAGTGACAGCAGCCCTGCAAGATGCCTCTAATGAAACAAAACCACATTGCAAAATATGTTTTCCAACTTGCTTAGCAGAATGCATTAAATCCTGTAAATCTTTATTTTTAGCACAATCAGGAATCAACACCATTTTCTGTTTAAGCAATCCAGTAATATGCTGCTGATACTTTAACATATGAAACTGGCAGTTTAAGGACCTAATGGCCAAACTTGCAGAAGTGTATGCATTCTTACCCCATCTAGCCAGTGCCCTGGAGTCTCTATCAGAGGGGGTAGGATTTTTAGCAGTAGTAGCTTTAATGCCCTTGGGACCCTGTGGAATGGTAACAAAAAACAATTACGTCCCGGCACTATTAAGGCTGTCCTTTGTATCCAATTTTCTCCTGCTAGACCTCCGTTGTAGTTGCCAGCATAGAACCACGAATAAACGGAGTATGCAAAAAACTAATTCTTTATTAGGAATAAACAAAACAAACGTAAAAAAACCTCAGATTTAGCGCTTTCATCTCCTGGAACGGAGACTTCTTCAGAATCCAGTTATAAACTAATACCAACAGTCTTTTATATTATTCTTGATTCCCAATAGTAGTTAAGTAAATTGATTAATTGCTTAATACAATGTAAATTTAAAAGGGCAGTTCATCTTCATGTTGAACCACATCAAATGCAATGGGTAATACAGAGTAAAATGTTCTAAATATACATTCCTTAAAAATACTGAATAAATAAATAAATAAATAAATAAATAATTGAATAAATATCTTGATGCTGGTGAAAAACGTATTTACATACAATAAATAAATAAATAGGATATGAATATATATTTGTATAAATAATTAAATAAATAATTATATATAAATATAATTATAAATATGTATGTGAATATGAATAATGAATTATGAATAATGAATTGTGAATAATAAATTGATTAATCCTATACAAATAGTAAATAAATAATTCTATGCAAATAATAACAATAGGTAAAATGTCTTGAATTGTTTAAAAACTTCTAATATGCAAAATGTCAACAAGACATTCCAAGGAACATATCAAAAAACATTTCAAAAAACATTGTAGGACCATTTATATCTTATTATTGCAACATCCCTTACAATGTTTTAATCACCTTCTTCACAACATATTTATGACATTTTTATATATATATGTGTAACACTTAAATAACATTTGTAAACATTTTATGACATTTTAATTTTTGGGTCATTAGCTAATATTTTCAGTGCAGGGGTGATAGATATATGGTCATTCAGACCGCAATTACCACAGGCATCAAGTCTGAGTTGCCATATCATCTCCCTATATTCAACTTTGGTTTCCCAATCACCCCCTCGTTCCATATGTTCTACCAATTCCAATACCCAAAATTTATAATCAGCATTTTTACACTCTATTGCATGTCGATATAGGGCATTATTTTCATTGTGCCTGTTTATATCTCTTATGTGCTCGTATATTCTATTTCTAAGGTGCCTTTCAGTTTTGCCAATGTAATATTTTTGACAAGCTTTGCACACAACTAAATATACAACACCTTTAGAATAACAGGTACTATATTTCTTAGCCCTTAAAGTCAGGTGTAAGTTAGGTAATGTTAATTCCTTTGTTTCTTCAATATATGGGCACTGTGCACATCGGCCACACTTAAAAGTCCCATACTTTTTACTAGTCCCTTCCTTCTCTGTTTTCTTTCTCTCCAGAGTGTTCTTAATGTTCATGTTTCTTCTAAAACTGATTTTAAGCTCACTCTTAAATACATCAGTTTTAACTGCCATATTTTTGAACATGTTTCAAACTTCATAAATGCTCTTCTTCAACCACCCAATATCTTTATAATAAGTAATTGTAAGGTATGGTGTAAAATTATTACTAATCACATTATGTACATTACCATTATCAATATTAGCATTATTATTATTTGTCCCATTATCAGTTATAGTGTTGTCTATCTTACATAGCAGGGGTTTGTATCTAGTCTGCTTCCCCTGTGTTACATATTCTTTTATGGGCATTATAAGTTCCTTAGGATAACCTCTTTCAATAAACATTGTCTCAACATATTTCATTTCTTTCAAAAAATCTTCTTCCTCTGATATCATCCTCGCCATCCTAATCATTTGTCCCTTAACAACATTTTTCTTTAGTTGGTATGGATGGTCACTACAGTAATGGAGGTAAGTGTTTGAAAAATGTTCCTTCCTGAATACATTTGATTTATAACATTTTCTTTCTTTGTCTTTACTTAACTTAATGTCTAGGAAGTGTATTTCATCCTTTTCTATTTGATGTACAAAGCTCAAAAAGGAGGTAGTATGGTTAATATACTCTAAAAATTCCATAATATCCTCCTTACTTCCATTCCATAGAATAAAGATATCATCCAGGAACCTGAAATACTTAACAATGTATTGATTATACACAGATTTAAAAACATATTGTTTTTCCCAGTGTAACATAATTATGTTAGCATACACTGGGGCACAGGCAGAGCCCATCGCCACCCCTTCTTTTTGGTGATAATAATCGCCTTCAAAGTATACAAAATTATATTTCAACACCAATTCCATACATTCTAGGACAATTCTATACTGGATAGGTGTAAGAAATTTCATTTCTGTTAAAACCTCTTCAAACCATTCCATACCAATGGTTTGTGGAATGACAGAAAATAAATCTTTAACATCAACTGTTATAAAGTACGTTCCATCACTGTAGGCACTCTCACTAATTTTTGTCAAGAAATCCCATGAATCCTTAATTATATGGTCGTATTTTACATAAAATTCCTTGGTCATAGTGTCTACATAAATTGCCATAGTCTGAGTTTTAGACCCTTGCGAAGCAACTATGGGTCTCATGGGGGGGGGGGGTCCACCACTGACTTGTGTGTTTTCGGTATACCAAAAATTGCAGGTATAACTGGTTTTGATACTGTTAAAAACTTGTGTAACTCAAGATCTATCATACCACAGAACAAATTATCATCTAAAATCAAATCTATCTTTCTGTATAGTATGTTGATCTCATTTTTGGTCACCAAACAATATTGGTGGTCCTTGTCCAAAATATCTTTCATTCTCTTAGTGTAGTCCCATTTGTCCATAAGGACTATACCTCCCCCCTTATCAGGCTTCATCACACATATTTTATTGTTGTTACTTAATTCATATAATAATTTCTTTTCCTTTTTGTCCAAATTACTTTGCACCCTATTTCTTATTTCATATTCGTCCCGAATTTTATTAGTTATACATCTTTCGAAATTCAAAAATTTCATATTGTAACGGTGGATTATATGTGCTACGCCTAGTTAAAAAATTCATCTTGTTATTTTCAACTTTATCATTAAATATATGCCTAAAATTTAATTTACGTGTAAATAATTTAATGTCCAGGGTGAATTTATCAATACTAGGTTTAACCACTGGAACAAAAGTAAAACCCTTTATAAACAATTCAAAAAAACTTCTATCAACATTAATATCTGTATAATTAAAAATATTAAAATTGTTATAAGTATTTAAAATCCCATTAAAATTAGTGTCATCAGCATCAGTAATATATTCAATATCTAAATTGTGTGATAGTTCAGGGGCAGGGGTTAGTGAAAATTCTGCTCACGATATCCCCTCCCCAGCCCTGTATTGTTTCCTGATGTAGCTTGTGCATAGGAGGTTTGCTGATTTCTATTTCTCAACCTCTCCGATCTCCTTATTTCTTCTGTTTCTACAGGGACATCATTGTCAATCATGCTACATGCCCCTTCGAGGTTTGGGAATTGGTCATAATAGGATTGATTATTTACATCTATTCCATCACGTTCCCAACGTCTTTCTCTAAAGACCCCTCTTTGTTGGAAATACTTATTATTCCTATACTGAAAGGAAGGTTTAACATAGTTACTAGACCTCTGATTAGGGGTAGGTTTTCCCAAATTGTATGCATTACCCTTTTCATAAACTAAAATGTCCCTATCCAATTTCTTTAGTTTACGATTAATATTAGTGTTTGCTGCCATATCAGCATCATGCAACGTTCTGTAGTAAACCACCTTATACTCTTCCAAAGAATGCAATAAATCATTATTAATATCAACATGAATCTTATCAATATCATTTTTCAGTTTCTCCAAGACTTCAGTATTGTGTTGAATCATTGCCCTTAAAATTAACAGTCCACACTCATTTAAAATGTCACATACTTTTTTAAAAAACATTTCATCATTAAAACTACTATTGGGAAATTTGTAAATTCTAAGTCCCTTAGGGACTATCTTTTCTTTTACACATTTTTCCAGGTACCAATTTTCTACAGTTAAGGACTTATATTTAAATAACAGTTTCTTAAAGTCCTTACATTTGTCTTTATAAGTTACTGTATTTACTGGTTCCCTGGTACCTGGTTTTTCTTTTCCTTTTCCACTCCGCGTGAAAGATTTGTTAAGCCATACATCAAAATCCAAGTCTCTGTAATTGTCGAGGGTAGCAGGGACATCCCTGTCATTGTTCCTGTTGAAATGCTGGTTATTGTCCCTTGTACTCGCATTTCTCCGACTGGCGTTCGCCACCTTGTTCCCACCACCTCGTGTCTGTTGGTCGCCGGCTGCTGACGTCACTCTGTTAGCCCTCCGGTCCTTAGGGCTGCTTTGCGCACAAGGAATCTCAGTAGAGGTTCCTGCAGGTACATTGTCAGTTTGCGAGTAAGCTTGAATTACTCGCAATAGTTCATTCAGCATTCCACTGCTCTCCATTCCGTATATAAGGACTCCTCGTGTCCGGATCCGAGAAACAAACCACTACTGAAAACTTGTAACCAAAAAAGATATGCCAACAAAAAACAATTATGTCCCGGCACTATTAAGGCTGTCCTTTGTATCCCACTTTCTCCTGCTAGACCTCCGTTGTAGTTGCCAGCATAGAACCACGAATAAACGGAGTATGTAAAAAACTAATTCTTTATTAGGAATAAACAAAACAAACGTAAAAGAACCTCAGATTTAGCGCTTTCATCTCCTGGAACGGAGACTTCTTCAGAATCCAGTTATAAACTAATACCAACAGTCTTTTATATTATTCTTGATTCCCAATAGTAGTTAAGTAAATTGATTAATTGCTTAATACAATGTAAATTTAAAAGGGCAATTCATCTTCATGTTGAACCACATCAAATGCAATGGGTAATAGAGAGTAAAATGTTCTAAATATACATTCCTTATGGTGATTAAAACATTGTAAGGGATGTTGCAATAATAAGATATAAATGGTCCTACAATGTTTTTGAAATGTTTTTTGATATGTTCCTTGGAATGTCTTGTTGACATTTTGCATATTAGAAGTTTTTAAACAATTCAAGACATTTTACCTATTGTTATTATTTGCATAGAATTATTTATTTACTATTTGTATAGAATTAATCAATTTATTATTCACAATTCATTATTCATAATTCATTATTCATATTCACATACATATTTATAATTATATTTATATATAATTATTTATTTAATTATTTATACAAATATATATTCATATCCTATTTATTTAATTATTTATTGTATGTAAATACGTTTTTCACCAGCATCAAGATATTTATTCAATTATTTATTTATTTATTTATTTATTTATTTATTTATTTATTTATTCAGTATTTTTAAGGAATGTATATTTAGAACATTTTACTCTGTATTACCCATTGCATTTGATGTGGTTCAACATGAAGATGAATTGCCCTTTTAAATTTACATTGTATTAAGCAATTAATGAATTTACTTAACTACTATTGGGAATCAAGAATAATATAAAAGACTGTTGGTATTAGTTTATAACTGGATTCTGAAGAAGTCTCCGTTCCAGGAGATGAAAGCGCTAAATCTGAGGTTCTTTTACGTTTGTTTTGTTTATTCCTAATAAAGAATTAGTTTTTTGCATACTCCGTTTATTCGTGGTTCTATGCTGGCAACTACAACGGAGGTCTAGCAGGAGAAAGTGGGATACAAAGGACAGCCTTAATAGTGCCGGGACGTAATTGTTTTTTGTTGGCATATCTTTTTTGGTTACAAGTTTTCAGTGGTGGTTTGTTTCTCGGATCCGGACACGAGGAGTCCTTATATACGGAATGGAGAGCAGTGGAATGCTGAATGAACTATTGCGAGTAATTCAAGCTTACTCGCAAACTGACAATGTACCTGCAGGAACCTCTACTGAGATTCCTTGTGCGCAAAGCAGCCCTAAGGACCGGAGGGCTAACAGAGTGACGTCAGCAGCCGGCGACCAACAGACACGAGGTGGTGGGAACAAGGAGGCGAACGCCAGTCGGAGAAATGCGAGTACAAGGGACAATAACCAGCATTTCAACAGGAACAATGACAGGGATGTCCCTGCTACCCTCGACAATTACAGAGACTTGGATTTTGATGTATGGCTTAACAAATCTTTCACGCGGAGCGGAAAAGGAAAAGAAAAACCAGGTACCAGGGAACCAGTAAATACAGTAACTTATAAAGACAAATGTAAGGACTTTAAGAAACTGTTATTTAAATATAAGTCCTTAACTGTAGAAAATTGGTACCTTGAAAAATGTGTAAAAGAAAAGATAGTCCCTAAGGGACTTAGAATTTACAAATTTCCCAATAGTAGTTTTAATGATGAAATGTTTTTTAAAAAAGTATGTGACATTTTAAATGAGTGTGGACTGTTAATTTTAAGGGCAATGATTCAACACAATACTGAAGTCTTGGAGAAACTGAAAAATGATATTGATAAGATTCATGTTGATATTAATAATGATTTGCATTCTTTGGAAGAGTATATGGTGGTTTACTACAGAACGTTGCATGATGCTGATATGGCAGCAAACACTAATATTAATCGTAAACTAAAGAAATTGGATAGGGACATTTTAGTTTATGAAAAGGGTAATGCATACAATTTGGGAAAACCTACCCCTAATCAGAGGTCTAGTAACTATGTTAAACCTTCCTTTCAGTATAGGAATAATAAGTATTTCCAACAAAGAGGGGTCTTTAGAGAAAGACATTGGGAACGTGATGGAATAGATGTAAATAATCAATCCTATTATGACCAATTCCCAAACCTCGAAGGGGCAGGTAGCATGATTGACAATGATGTCCCTGTAGAAACAGAAGAAATAAGGAGATCGGAGAGGTTGAGAAATAGAAATCAGCAAACCTCCTATGCACAAGCTACATCAGGAAACAATACAGGGCTGGGGAGGGGATATCGTGAGCAGAATTTTCACTAACCCCTGCCCCTGAACTATCACACAATTTAGATATTGAATATATTGCTGATGCTGATGACACTAATTTTAATGGGATTTTAAATATTTATAACAATTTTAATATTTTTAATTATACAGATATTAATGTTGATAGAAGTTTTTTTGAATTGTTTATAAAGGGTTTTACTTTTGTTCCAGTGGTTAAACCTAGTATTGATAAATTCATCCTGGACATTAAATTATTTACACGTGAATTAAATTTTAGGCATATATTTAATGATAAAGTTGAACATAACAAGATGAATTTTTTAACTAGGCGTAGCACATATAATCCACCGTTACAATATGAAATTTTGAATTTCGAAAGATGTATAACTAATAAAATTCGGGACGAATATAAAATAAGAAATAGGGTGCAAAGTAATTTGGACAAAAAGGAAAAGAAATTATTATATGAATTAAGTAACAACAATAAAATACGTGTGATGAAGCCTGATAAGGGGGGAGGTATAGTCCTTATGGAGAAATGGGACTACACTAAGAGAATGAAAGATATTTTGGACAAGGACCACCAATATTGTTTGGTGACCAAAAATGAGATCAACATACTATACAGAAAGATAGATTTGATTTTAGATGATAATTTGTTCTGTGGTATGATAGATCTTGAGTTACACAAGTTTTTAACAGTATCAAAACCAGTTATACCTGCAATTTTTGGTATACCGAAAACACACAAGTCAGTGGTGGACCCCCCCCATGAGACCCATAGTTGCTTCGCAAGGGTCTAAAACTCAGACTATGGCAATTTATGTAGACACTATGACCAAGGAATTTTATGTAAAATATGACCATATAATTAAAGATTCATGGGATTTCTTGACAAAAATTAGTGAGAGTGCCTACAGTGATGGAACGTACTTTATAACAGTTGATGTTAAAGATTTATTTTCTGTCATTCCACAAACCATTGGTATGGAATGGTTTGAAGAGGTTTTAACAGAAATGAAATTTCTTACACCTATCCAGTATAGAATTGTCCTAGAATGTATGGAATTGGTGTTGAAATATAATTTTTTATACTTTGAAGGCGATTATTATCACCAAAAAGAAGGGGTGGTGATGGGCTCTGCCTGTGCCCCAGTGTATGCTAACATAATTATGTTACACTGGGAAAAACAATATGTTTTTAAATCTGTGTATAATCAATACATTGTTAAGTATTTCAGGTTCCTGGATGATATCTTTATTCTATGGAATGGAAGTAAGGAGGATATTATGGAATTTTTAGAGTATATTAATCATACTACCTCCTTTTTGAGCTTTGTACATCAAATAGAAAAGGATGAAATACACTTCCTAGACATTAAGTTAAGTAAAGACAAAGAAAGAAAATGTTATAAATCAAATGTATTCAGGAAGGAACATTTTTCAAACACTTACCTCCATTACTGTAGTGACCATCCATACCAACTAAAGAAAAATGTTGTTAAGGGACAAATGATTAGGATGGCGAGGATGATATCAGAGGAAGAAGATTTTTTGAAAGAAATGAAATATGTTGAGACAATGTTTATTGAAAGAGGTTATCCTAAGGAACTTATAATGCCCATAAAAGAATATGTAACACAGGGGAGGCAGACTAGATACAAACCCCTGCTATGTAAGATGGAAAACACTATAACTGATAATGGGACAAATAACAATAATAATGCTAATATTGATAATGGTAATGTACATAATGTGATTAGTAATAATTTTACACCATACCTTACAATTACTTATTATAAAGATATTGGGTGGTTGAAGAAGAGCATTTATGAAGTTTGGAACATGTTCAAAAATATGGCAGTTAAAACTGATGTATTTAAGAGTGAGCTTAAAATCAGTTTTAGAAGAAACATGAACATTAAGAAAACTCTGGAGAGAAAGAAAACAGAGAAGGAAGGGACTAGTAAAAAGTATGGGACTTTTAAGTGTGGCCGATGTGCACAGTGCCCATATATTGCAGAAACAAAGGAATTAACATTACTTAACTTACACCTGACTTTAAGAGCTAAGAAATATAGTACCTGTTATTCTAAAGGTGTTGTATATTTAGTTGTGTGCAAAGCTTGTCAAAAATATTACATTGGCAAAACTGAAAGGCACCTTAGAAATAGAATATACGAGCACATAAGAGATATAAACAGGCACAATGAAAATAATGTCCTATATCGACATGCAATAGAGTGTAAAAATGCTGATTATAAATTTTGGGTATTGGAATTGGTAGAACATATGGAACGAGGGGGTGATTGGGAAACCAAAGTTGAATATAGGGAGATGATATGGCAACTCAGACTTGATGCCTGTGGTAATTGTGGTCTGAATGACCATATATCTATCACCCCTGCACTGAAAATATTAGCTAATGACCCAAAAATTAAAATGTCATAAAATGTTTACAAATGTTATTTAAGTGTTACACATATATATATAAAAATGTCATAAATATGTTGTGAAGAAGGTGATTAAAACATTGTAAGGGATGTTGCAATAATAAGATATAAATGGTCCTACAATGTTTTTTGAAATGTTTTTTGATATGTTCCTTGGAATGTCTTGTTGACATTTTGCATATTAGAAGTTTTTAAACAATTCAAGACATTTTACCTATTGTTATTATTTGCATAGAATTATTTATTTACTATTTGTATAGAATTAATCAATTTATTATTCACAATTCATTATTCATAATTCATTATTCATATTCACATACATATTTATAATTATATTTATATATAATTATTTATTTAATTATTTATACAAATATATATTCATATCCTATTTATTTAATTATTTATTGTATGTAAATACGTTTTTCACCAGCATCAAGATATTTATTCAATTATTTATTTATTTATTTATTTATTTATTTATTCAGTATTTTTAAGGAATGTATATTTAGAACATTTTACTCTGTATTACCCATTGCATTTGATGTGGTTCAACATGAAGATGAATTGCCCTTTTAAATTTACATTGTATTAAGCAATTAATCAATTTACTTAACTACTATTGGGAATCAAGAATAATATAAAAGACTGTTGGTATTAGTTTATAACTGGATTCTGAAGAAGTCTCCGTTCCAGGAGATGAAAGCGCTAAATCTGAGGTTCTTTTACATTTGTTTTGTTTATTCCTAATAAAGAATTAGTTTTTTGCATACTCCGTTTATTTGTGGTTCTATGCTGGCAACTACAACGGAGGTCTAGCAGGAGAAAGTGGGATACAAAGGACAGCCTTAATAGTGCCGGGACGTAATTGTTTTTTGTTGGCATATCTTTTTTGGTTACAAGTTTTCACCCTGTGGAATGGTCTCGGGATCTGCACTAGGACTTTTGAAAAGGAACTTGTGAGAGTCAGGAACCCTGTAATATCTATCAGGTTTTCTGGGAACAGGAGGTAAAGAGTCAGGGGTCAAGCTAGATTTCGAAAAGGCATCATCAACAATGTCTAGTACAGGAGAGATAGCTAAAGGCCTGTGCTGGGGAAGGAGTAAGAAATCCCTAAGCCTTTAGAATCAGAGAAATCCTGACTTTCCCAATGAAAATGCTCCCTAAAAGTATGAAAAGTTTCACCAAAGGAGAGATCCTCTGGGGAGGGGGGGGGCAGAGGGAATAGAGTTCTCAGCATCAGAATCCTCATAGGTAGATAAGGGTAAATCCTGGTCATCAGAGGAAACAGAAATTTCAGACTCCTGGTCAGAAGTATCATAAGCAAACTCAGTCCTAGGTCTCTTAGAGAGGGAAGGTTGGCTTCCCCTGATTAAAGTAATAAGGTCTTCAACCATTCTTATCATTTGTTTTTTAGGCATAGAGGCCTGACCATGTGGTCTGGGTGTCAGTTTTCTAGGCATGGTTTGAGTTTTAGGCCTTGAAGAAGAAGATGGCATTGGTTTAATATGAAAGTCAGTAGGCCTGAATACACCCTCAGAAGCCAGTGCCTGCACAGCGGCTCCAGACCCATCCAAGGTAGAGACATCCGCAGGTTCCCCAATTGAAGCATCTCGCAGCATACCAGACTCCGAATGGGTCTCAGTAGAGGCCTACAAATCTGAAGTAGCGGGCATCAGGGGCTGCGAAAGCACCTCACTGAGTACCGGCGAACTGGTGACTGGCTTAGGAGAAGCGCCGTCGGCAGCTTTGGACCTTGGTGGCCTGTCTCTGTCTTTATCTTTGCATTTTTTCGGAATGTCAGTAGTCGGATGGCTTACCGAAGACATATCTAGATAATTGAACCAAGCACCAAAATATTTAGAAATGAAAATATACCGATGACAGATAGTTCGTGGTTTGAATAAGGCACAAAACCAACAGCGAGGTACATCATGGTCAGGGCCTAAGCAAGGAATACAGTATGAATGAAAATCTTTATGAGGTATTTGCTTTCCACAAGAAATGCAATTATTTACTTTAACTGACATCGGTTTAGAGCAAGAAAATGTTTCCCCAATGGGGTACTTAGCTTTTAGTTGAAGACTTCGGTTCTGAAACTCGAAAATGAAAATTTCAGGAGTCGGCCAACTGGCACTTACGAACTGCTTCTGCTTTGGGCACTGCATGGCAAGAAAGACTGATGTAATGGCATTGGCTGCATGTTTTATACCCCTGATGACTTCACGTCATGAAAGAAGAGACAGCACTGACGCAGGACCCAAGACTTTGTTAATCAGGCCGACTGAGGGCTACTGCAAGCAGATAACCCAAATGTGATGACTGCAACAGTGAAACACGAAGAACATCTGCTATGCCTGGAAGCTGAGAAAAAGGAAAGGCAGCATGAGAAGGAGATGCTGACACTTCACCAGAGTTGTGGAGGTAATGGGGAAGGGAGTAACTGGACCCCAGAAGGACAAAAGGTCAGTAAATTTCTTCCGCAATTTAAAGAGGGGGATAATTTTGATAGTTTCATTCATATGTTTGAGAGGGTATGCAAACAGTATGGTGTTGACCAAAGCCTCTGGGTACGGTTTCTGAATCCGTTACTCCATGGTAAAGCTGTAACTGTTTTGTCAAAAATGTCTGACGTTGCATGTTTTGATTATACTGCTGTTAAAAATCACTTGTTAGAATTGTTTAAGCTAACACCTGAAACATATAGGAAAATGTTTTGTGAGCATAGACACAAAGCAGATGACAGTGTGTATGAATATGTTGCTGAACTGGACACATTTCCATAGGTGGGTGAGTGATCACGTCACCACTTCTGAAAGGCTGGCAGAACTTTTGGTGAGGGAACAAGCCCTTAGCACCTTGCCTGAAGACATGAGGATCTGGTTAGCTGATAGACAATGTGCTACTTCAGATGAGTTGGGAAGAAGGGAGACCTATACCTGGCAAGCAGGGTGGCCCTGCATAGGAAAGGAACCCCAGTACTGCTCATGGGTCTAAAGGAACCCAGGGTGGGCAGCACAGACTGCCACAACAGAATCTGTCAGTAGCAGGGGAAGCCACTAGTCCAGGTACATGGCCAGGAGCTAGGGTTTAATGTTTTGAATGCAACCAGTGGAGCCATGTGGCATACAGATGTCCATGGAGGCAAGGTGGGGAACAAAAGGTGAGGGAGCCAGTAAGTGGGAAGGACAAAATGCCAATAGTAGGTTGTCTTGGGACAACAAGGGTACCTAACTAACCCCAGAGGTTATATCCTATTGTAGTGAATGGCAACGAGGCTATTGCCAAGACAGACACAGCCTCTGATATAACCATTGTAAAGCCTGCAATGGTTACAGAGGAGAACTACTTGCCTGGACAGTCTACTCCAGTCAGGGCTTTAGGAGGTATCCCATTCCAAATACCTTTGGCTAGGGTTCACTTTGACTGGGAGGGTGGAAAAGGAAGCCAGCAGGTAGGTGTGTTTGAGGATATACCTGCAGATTTCCTGATAGGGAATGATTGTGATAGTGCAGTACCCTGTGCTTGTGCAGTTACATGCAGTCAGGCTTGGAGACAAGCATGTGGGTCTGGTAGCCTGGCAGAGGCCCAGATAGACTGCTTACTTGCAGCCAGGACTAGTGAGGTGGTTACTTCAGGGAGGGAGCTACCCTGTAGCAGTGAGACTGAATATGAGTCACAGCTCGTTGGGGGTACTGATGGTCCCTTGGACAGAGTGACTGCAAAGGTAGAGGTGAGTAGGAGTATCCAGGCTGACAGTGAAGCACCACTGTCAGAGGATGCCAGACTTCCTGTGGAAGGGGATATGAGAAGGGTTACAAGGAGAGAGTTGAGACAGGCTCACCTCTCAGACCCTACATTGTAAGGCCTGAGGCAGGTAGCTAGGGAGGCACCTGATTCTCAAGTAAAGGGGGATTCTGTATACTGGGACAAAGGGTTACTGTACAGAGAGTGGACCCCTGAGGGACGGCTAGAAGGTGAGATAGTACAGCAGTTGGTAGTGCCTACAGCCTACCATCTGGCACTTAAAGCCATAGCCCATGATATTCCCTTTGCAGGTTATATGGGCATAAAATGTACAAAGAGGCATATTATGCATAACTTCTATTGGCCTGGAATTTCCAGAGATGTAACAGGGTACTGCAGGACCTGTGAGTAGTGCCAAAAGGTAAGCAAGGCAGGAGACAAAGTGAGAGTTCCTTTGATGCATTTGCCTGCGATTGAGGAGCCATTTCAGAGGGTAGCTATGGATATTGTGGGTCCTCTGAGTACCCCAAGTTCCACAGGGGAAAAGTATATCCTAGCGGTAGTGGATTATGCTACACGATACCCTGAGGCAGTGGCTTTGTCCTCCATTGAGGCAGAGAAGGTGTCAAATGCTTTGTTAGAGATTTTCAGCAGGGTAGTTTCCCAAAAGACATACCGACTGACAGAGGTGCCAATTTCATGTCAGACCTGCTGGCTTGTCTGTGGAAGTCCTGTGGGGTGAAGCATATGAAGACCACCCCCTACCATCCCTAGACTAATGGTCATGTTGAGAGGTTAAATTCTACAATCAAGTCCATGCTATGGGCATTTGTAGATCAGTTTTAAAGGGAGTGGGATAATTATTTGACCCATCTGTTGTTTGCTTACAGAGAGGTTCCACAGGAATCCACAGGTTTTTCACCCTTTGAGTTGCTGTATGGGCAAATGGTGAGGGGACCTCTAGACTGAATTTGAGATGAGTGGGAAAGTGAGTGCAAGTCTCACAAGGAGTTTGTTGTGGCATACATCCTAACCTCAGGACAAGGCTCAGGGAACTCATAGACTTGGCCCAGAAGAACTTGGCAGAAGCCCAACAACAGAAGGTGTGGTATGGCAGGAATGCTCGAGCTAGAAAGTATGCTGTGGGGCAGCAGGTAATGGTTCTCATTCCTGTCAGACACAACAAGCTGCAAGCAGCCTGGGAGGGACCCTACAAGGTGGTAAGAAAGGTAAGTGATGTTAATTATATGGTGGAACTGCTAGGCAGAAGGCAGGGGTGCATATTGTGCCACGTTAACATGATGAAACCTTACCATGAAAGGGAGGCTCTTGTGCTGAACATTTGCAGTGGATTGCAGGAGGAGTCTGAGGGAGATCTGGGGACTGATCTCCTCAGTGAGACTCGGGCTGACACTTCAGTGGAAGGGGTAGCAATGTCTCAGCAGTTATCTCCTACCCAGATTCGAGAAATCCAAGCAGTGTTGCAGGAATTTGGGGACATGTTCACTGGGAAACCAGGGTGCACCCACCTGGGGCAGCACCAGGTGGATACAGGACCTCAAAGGCCCATTAGGCAGGCCCCTTATGGAGTACCTGAGGGAGTCAAACTGACTCTGAGGGAGGAGGTACAGGAGATGTTGGAACTAGGGGTGATTCAAGAGTCCAACAGTCTGTGGGCCTCCCCAGTGGTGCTGGTGCCAAAGAAGGATGGCAGCACCAGGTTCTGTGTGGACTAAAGGAAATTAAATAATCACATAGAGTCAAATGCTTACCCCATGCCTAGGACAGATGAGACCCTAGAACAGCTGGGTGGGGCTAAGTATCTTAAAACCATTGATCTTTCCAAGGGTTACCAGCAGGTACCCTTGACCTCCAGTGCTAGAGAGAAGTCAGCTTTTGTGACAACATTTGGCTTGTATGAGTTCACCAAGATGCCCTTTGGGATGAAGAATGCCCCATCAACTTTCCAGAGGCTGGTAGATCATGTCCTAGCAGCAGCAGGAGGGTTTGCTCTTGCTTACCTATATGATATTGCCATATATAGCCATTCCTGGCCAGAGCACCTTCAGCATGTTAGGGAGGTGTTGGGCAGACTACAGAGGGCAGGGTTGACCACTAAGCTGAGGAAATGTCAGGTGGGTATGGCAGACGTCTCCTACCTAAGACATAGAGTGGGGAGTGGTAAGATAAGGCCAGAACCTGCCAAAGTGGAAGCCATTCAGGCATGGCCTGCACCTGTTACCAAAAAGCAGGTGAGGGCATTTTTAGGGACAGCAGGGTACTACAGAAAGTTTGTCCCCAGTTATAGTACCATAGCTGCTCCCCTCACAGACCTGACAAGGAAGAACAAGCCAGATAAGGTAGTGTGGACCCCAGCATGTGAACAGGCATTCCAGAAACTTAAAGAAGCTTTGGGAGAACCCCCCTGTGTTAGCCAGTCCAGATTACAGCAAATACTTTGTTGTGCAGTTGGATGCTTTGAACTATGGGGTGGGGGCTGTACTTAGCCAGATTTCTTCAGAGGGTGAAGAGCACCCAGTGGTTTATCTCAGTCATAGGCTACAACCCAGGGAGGAATGCTATGCAGCTGTAGAAAAGGAATGTCTAGCCATAGTGTGGGCATTGCAGAAACGTCAGCCTTATCTGTATGGAAGGAAATTCACTGTTATGACAGATCACAACCCCCTAACATGATTAAATAGAGCCAGCCAGCAAAATGCCAATTTGCTAAGATGGAGCCTGGGGTTGCAAGCATATGATATGTCTGTGCAGCAGCGCAGTGGGATTAACAATGCCAATGCAGATGGGCTCTCAAGACAGGGAATGGGGTAAGGTATACTCAGATGGTCCTCACTCCCTCAAGCAGTGTTTCTCAAGGGTTACTTGAAAAACTAGCTTGAGTTCTCAGGGGGGGGGGGTATGTGAAGATTGGGTGAAGATAGGTGAAGGCTGCCAGCCTAGCCAGATAGAATTTTTCAGATAATTCTGTCATCTGTAAATATTAATGTAAACAACAGGCTTGTGTTTTAAATGGTAGAAACAGTGTTACAGTTGGAAATGAAAAAATGTAACAACAGTGCACTCTGCTGACCAAGTAAAGCATGTTGTGACCCTTTGATGTTAAAACTCGGAGCCAGTAAGTCTAGAGTGAGGCATCCTGCTTATTGTTTTAAGGCCAGAGTTAATGGCCAGAATTTGCATGCATAAATGTCCTTTATTGCTCTGGTTTCTGCCCAGAGGTGAAGAATGTAAATGTAGTTTCTCTTAGCCAGGGAACCTAGGGAAGTGTGAAGAATGATGTAATGTGAACCAGGAATGTGATTTTAAAAACAGAGAGAAAAGAGCATTAAGCATTTTTGTCTTGACCATCCAACTCACCAGCACTGTCTTGCTCTATACGTAAGTTTATCTTAGACTTGTGTTTTCATGCCTCTTAGAAATAGCTAGAAACTAGAAGAATTAGACTAAGTGTTTTTTCTGTGATGTCAGAATTGTACTTCTGAATTATTTTAAGTATTTCTCTGTGATCTCTGAACTCTTGACTAGCAATATGTAGTAAAAAGTATTGTCTTGTGTTTTGACTATTTGTTATTAAATATTTTTAAACCCTTTCAACTGTGGCTGTTTTTGTAGAGATAATTTAAGTTCTTTAGAGTACTTGCATGTCTTTGGTAAAATTGTACAAAGCCACTCTAATAGTTTCAGCCCTGGGCTATACTACCAATTGGATAATAATATTGCACAGTAATAACTGGACACCTTTTTAAGGGCCTTTGAGTAGCTGATAAATATTAGTTGGTGATGGCAGCTGGTGCTACTGTATAGTCTGGAAAAAAGGGGCACAGCTGGAGAACCTGTGCCAGCCTTCCTCAGGAGTGTCTGTGTGGTTGCATAAACTCTTCTCAAAGTGTGTGTGTGTGTGTGTGTGTGTGTGTGTGTGTGTGTGTGTGTGTGTGTGTGTGTGTGTGTGTGTGTGCGTCAGCTATTTGGGCAGGGACACGAAGCACTGGTTGGACAGAGAGCATGCTGGAGGTTTTAGCTTGCTCACTAGACTGAGATCTGGACCCTATAGCTGTGCCAGTGGAGAGTCTTATTGGGGACCTGGAGAGCAAGGGAGCAACCAGCCCTGGACTGACTGTGATCTCTGTGTGCTCTTAAGGGAAATTGCACTTTACTGTGTGTATTTGTTATCCTTTCTTCCTATATGAGATGCCCTTCACTGGTGTTAGTGGTGAGGATTGAGGCTTCTTGATTGATGGACCAGGGCACAGGCATCACACTAAGGATCCTGGAAAGAGGGAGCATGCTGCCTTAAGCCCGATGTGAATCCTCCTTGTGCAGGCTGCAATGCATGTCATACAGTACACAGTCTCTTCAGTAAAAGGACTGAGTAAAGATTTAGTTGGAAAATATTATAATTGTAATACTAGACAAGTAATTTATGCATTAACATGGTAGCTGACTCAATAAATATTAAACTGGCAAACCCAAAAGAACAGCAAAGAGCAGTATTATGGTAATAATGTCAAACAGAATGACCAGTGACATCTGTGAGCACTTCAGCACTGTGCTAATTTGTCATCTTTAGAATTTTTTATTTGGATGAACTGATACTAGACAGGAAGAGTGCTATGGAAAGGAAATTAAGAATGTTAAATGCATAATATACATTAAAACATAAATCTTCTAAATTATCATCATCATCATCATCAGCCCCCTTTTTCCCATTTTTTTCTACATTCTACATGGGTATCATGTTAACTGTCGCCAACTCTCTCGATTCAGTGCCACACTCCTGCCTTTTCAACACTCATGCCTGACTGTCACAGACCTTCTTTCACACAATCCAGCCACCTCTTTGCTGGACATCCACGTTTCCTCTTACCTTCTTCCTGTCTGTCCCAAATCTTCCTCACCAGACTGTTTTCTGCTTTTCTACACATGTGACCAAACCACCGTAATCTGTTCTCTTTGATTTTTTCTGCAATTGGAGCTACTTTGGCTGCTGCTCTTATGTCCTCATTTCTTTGTCTGTCCTACAGTGTGCATCCTATTACCTTTCTCAGGCACTTCATTTCCATCACATCTACCTTCTTCAACTGTTCTGCCTTTACTGCCCAGGTTTCTATACCATACAGTAGAACTGGTTGCACCACTGTATTATACACCTTACTTTTCAGCTTCCTTAGCATTCTTCTGTCATAGACTACACCTGATAGTCTATGCCAGTTGGCTGCAGCCCCTCTGATTCTAGCTTTGACCTCTTTATTCAGACTACCCTTTTCCTCAACCACCCCTCCCAGATACTTGAAGCTGTTTACCTGTTCCACTATGTTCTCTTCTATCTCTATTCTCAACTTCTTCTGATTTCCCCAATTTGCTGCCATTACCACCATCTTATCTGTGCTTAGTTTCATCCAATGTGCCTTCAGATTTACATTCCATTCTCCTATCCTTTGCTGAAGTTCTAGCCACATCAACTGCATACACCGGCTTTGTTGATCTGTTCCCTCCAAACTGTTTGCTAATGTAGTCCATCACCAGTATGAACAGCAGTGGGCTCAGAGCTGAACCCTGGTGTACACCCAGTCCCACTGGGAAACCCTCTGTGAGGCTGAACACTGTTCGTACTTGAGTCACTGGGTCCTTGTACATAGCCTTCACTAATTCTACCAATGTTTCCGGGGCTTCAAACCACCGAAGTACTGCCCAGATCAACTTTCTTAGGACCTTGTCATATGCTTTCTCTATGTCTACAAATGCCCAGATGGACTCTCTCCTCATCTCTAGCTTCTTCTCAAATATCTGTCTCAGTGCAAACAACAGGTCAATTGTGCTGCATCCTGATCTGAGTCCGAACTGCTCATCCACCATCTTACATTCTACTACTCTGTGTATCTGTTTATCAATTACCCTCTCCAGAACTTTCATGCAATCTGGTTGGAATTTGATGACTCTGTACTGCCCATAGTTGTGGATGTCCCCTTTGCTCTTGTACAATGGCATGAGTATACTTATTCTCCAGTCATCTGGAATACGCCTTTCTCTCCACACTGCTATTAGTACCCTCAGGAGACATTTCTCCCCATCTCACCCAGCATCTTTATCATATCTGCTGTGACCTCATCTGAGCCTGCAGCTTTCCCTGACTTCACCTTCCTTAGTGCTGTTCTTACTTTTTCTAAGGTGGGCTCCTCTTCTTCTTCCTCTCATTGTAGGTTGTTTCTTGGGCAGTACAGCTTCTGTGGGGTTTTCTTCATTCAGAAGCTGCTAAATCTTCTAAATAATGGTATGAATTCAGTTCTACATGGGAAAGTTTTATAATTTACTGAAGGGGTTTCATAACTGTCCAAAATTCAGTTCTTTTAATGAATATGTGACTGGGCATGTTTTCATTAGTCATTTCACTGAATTAATTTAAGGTGAATGATATACAAATTTAAGACAAACTGGGGTTCATATCCCCTAGAAGTCAGTAGCCAGAGCACTTGTGATGAAGTGTCGCTGGATACAATAAAGCTTTGTTCACTGGGAACTGTCACATTCTTGAATTTTTTTACTGGGTAAACAGATTTAATTATTTCAGTTTATTCATTAAAGTTTGCAGTTATAGGCTACTTGTAAAAGACAGTATAAAGCATCTGTTCGCAAAAGCAGCGGCATACCACTAAAATAGTTTGTTCAAATATTTGGTTAAATCATTCATAACCTAAGGAAGTGCCAAGGCATAAAAATCAGTCTGCACAGATCTGTGGTTAATGGAAGGATAACAAATGGTTTCAAAGCAAATATAAATAATTATAAGTCAAATTCAAAGCAAAGTACAACAGACAAAAAAAGTAATAGAATCATATGCAAGGTTGAGACTGAGAAAAGGGAAACAGTATATTACAACAAGATCAACGATACTGTCCATCATAAACCATTGCATTCCTCAAAAATACACGCAAACTTTATTAGCCTACCTTTATAACGACAATTTTTAGCAAGGTAGTTCAAACAGATTTCTTCACTGTCTGCATTTCTCTTGGAGTTTACAGGTACCTGATGACCCCAGGTTGTTGGTTCTACTGAAAAATAAACCAAACAATTATAGTTTACTTACAGCAGGCTATTTTCATTCCACAAACTGCTTAGCTAATTCATTTTCATTACTTGTAAAACTGATAGTACTTCTCAGAGGTTGTTTATAGATGACACAATAAAAACTGCTAATTTAAATCCTTGATGTTGGTATAAACTAATGTCATTTCTTATGCTTGCTTTATAACTTGGTACTTTTTCATTTAACCACTGATATCTAAAGAATAGCTGCAGATGTTTCACATATGTGGTAGTCAATAAATACACACACACACACACACACACACACACACACATATATATATATATATATACATATATATATATATATATATATATATGTTGCCTTTTGTTTCTTTTTAACTGCTATAACTGGTTAAACTTGATGAGAGCACACAGATTAATTTTTAGTAACAATCCCGGGAACATGTTTTGTATAATACTTATTGGTTACTGTGGATTACAAAAGGATTGAACATGGAAATGAGGTCTAGCCTTAATGCTTCTAATTTAAGATTCACTGTAATAGAGGAGGATCCTTTCTTGGAAGATACAGAAACTCAAGGTGTATCTGCATACCTGAAATAGCAGATGAGTTCTTAATAAGGTTAGATTGTCCTCACACAGAACAAAACTCCCAGTCGTTTAAGAACAGATGAGAATCCATCCCCTAATCTAACTGCTATATCCTTTCCATCTATCCTATGCCTCACTATTCTTACCTTAGTCTAACCTATAGCTCCAATCTAACTATATACAGGGCTGACACCAAATTCTACACAACCAATACTACCATTTGTTCATTCCTTTTTCAAGTTTGACCAATGATACCACTGCCATGTATATCATTTTACACTGATGTATATTGACAGATGGTTTATCTTTCTAATATTACAATCTCTCTTACTACTGCAGATTGTTTTCTGTTCTTAATGTAACACACACCCCAGTCTGAAACTGCAATTGGTCAATTTCTGATCAGTGCTGTACCCTGGTCAACAAAAATAAATAACTATAAAGAGGGTTCGGAAGATTAGTTTTGACAGTGCAAGGCATACCTAGCTGCACATAAAGTGTAACATGGCTTGTAAAAATATTTTGGTTAACTGAGCTTTTGTGCAATTTTTTTCCTGCTTAGCAGTCTAATCTCCTCCTGTCATGCTACATCTAACACTGCTGACTGCTGTCTGTCTCAAGAAAGTTCTCAGAGATATAAATCATGTTATGACAATAGATTTTACACAGAACAGGATAGCAGTTTTCTAAGAATCACAAATGCAAACTATAAGTATGGTTCTAATAGATGGTAGACTACTTGCAAACTTATAAACATAAAGCAAAATACAAAATCAGCTATTCTTAAACTTATGTAGAACGTTTGGAACATTCTCCAATAATAACAGACAGTCTTCAGCAGACATCAACAAAATGCAATAATATGTTCTTTTTCCTCATTTAAATGACAGCTAAGATTGTTACATTTCAAGAAGGCTCTCCATTGCTGAACACGTTTCCCTTGACTTCACACCCCAACAATCAGTAATTTTCCTTTACACCTGATAGTACTCTATTCATATAAAAACAAGATCAAAGCAAAATGGCAATCTGTCTCTGCCATATTTCTTATTTCTTAGTAATGCAATATTAAACAATATCCTTGTGTTCAAACTGCATTTTGACAAATCAGAGGTGTCCTTTCTTTCCGAGACTTGCAATAAAAGCAATGTCTGAAATAATTCTGCTTGAATAAATCCATTCTGACACTTGTGTTTTAGTATTCATCTAACAATTATTTATTTTTATTTATCCTTTTTTGACCAGGTGATATTCACACTATCAGGAAAAATTTGGCCAGAGCATCTGGGAACTTCCCCTACTCTTGGTATTTGGGGGAAAGCTTTGTGTGTTACACATGCTGACTTTCTGTTTCCTCTCCAGGTGTGGAGACAGCTAGGAGGAACAGGGAGAAAACATGGCTGTTCAGCTTTTGTTGAAAATGGAGTGAAAGTTGCTGAAAACGTAGTTGAAATGGTAGAATCACTACCAGATGTTTTTTCTGATGATGTGGGTGCAGATTTTCAGATCACGTGGCTATATGGGTTAAATTACAGGAAAATGAAGAATATATAAGAGAAGGAAAAGGAATAAAGAGAATTAATGAAAGGAATTAGATTTAGAAGACAAAAGTTGAATTATGGACAAATCATATGAATATAAGATAATTTTATAAGAAATGAACTCTTTGGTGGATTAGTTTTACAGGCAAATATAAAAAAGTGTTTTAGCATGTATAAGGAAAAAAGAAGAAAAGAAAAAGAGAGATATAACATATTAAGTCAAGAAACATTTAGACACTTAGTAGATAAGAAAAAATCCTTCTATGAAAAAGAAAGAGAAATATATAAAATGAATCCAATTAAAATTAACTTGTCATATTTTGTTTACAAGGAATGAAAGAAGAGGTAGTATCATACCACTATGCCTCAGTAAATGGTATGTCATTGCCTATACTCTTCTGTGGCTGTCCTGCCTGTATAGTAGTATTATATTGCAGCTTATGTTACAAGTTACCACACTATGTAGTACTTCCTCTCTCCCTCTCTCTCTCTCTTGCATGCACCCTACCTGCAAACTATAACCTCATAAGATTTAATCCTGTATTTCTAACCTGGCTGCTGTGAGTCTCCCTGTGCTAGTCATTATTTATATAATTTCTTTTCCAGTTTGTCCTGCCGTGTGTATATCATTCCCTGGTGTATCCTGCCTTGAGATTTCCTGAATTTCCTGACTATTGACATCCATTTAAATCGAACACTTACTTTCCCAGTCCTGTACTGGTCTCCTGGGCAGAACCTGTGCTAACACTCAAAAGAACCAAAGTGTATGTACCATTTTAGAAAGTTGTCTGCACATCCAATAGCAATATTGTAATACTACATGTGCATGCTAGCAGCCTACCGCAGAACCCACTCAACCTGCTCTCTCCAGTCCCTTACCCCTCTTAGGTGCCTAGCCATCCTCTGCTGTTAACAGATCTGTCCACCAGATGGCAGCATTAACCTATTTTTAAATACTTTATTGTAAAGTAAATCAAGCTGCTGGATATTTATCTGTCCTACTTGCTCTATTGCCCTGCCCTACCTTCTGTAGCCTCCCTTCTCTCCCTCAATCTCTCTTAGCAGAACTGCACCTTACTCCTGAGCCTTGCTGCTCTGTGCTTACTACCCACCTCACTGATTGTTCCTCACTGACTTGCTCTTCCATGTCCTTGTTTCTGACCCACTCTGTTCACTCTGCGGGCTCACTCCGCTCCCCTACCCCACCCCCAAATCCCACCCACCCCAGTGCTCCTACATTTATTCTCCTCCTAACATCCCTCCCTCTCACCACCAACCAATCCTCAATACTTTCCCTCCACCCCACCTGCCTCTCACTACCACACCCCTTCCCTCCTAAGTCCCTTAACCTCCTCTCTTTTGCATCCAACAGGCCCCACCTATCATGCTCTCTCTTAATCCTAAAATCTTTATTTCTACATCCATCCTCATCCTTCTTCTACTTCCTCTATACCATGCTACCTCCTATACTGACTTCCATCTACACCCTCCACCTCTGCCTCCCCACCTCCCCCACACAACACACTTCCACAACATCTCAGCCTCTTTAGTTCCCTCCCACCCTTCCCTCCACTTCAAACTAAAACTTCTCCCAATCACTACTAAATGCTACAAACCCAGATCTTTTCATTACCAGACACTTCTAACTAAGTACAAACCAAAACAACGCATTCCTTATCTCACTTACCTCTGCTTAGCCGGTGACATTCACCCTAATCCAGGACCACACATCTATCCTACTAACTGCATAAGCTCCCACAATAATTCCACCAATAAATACCTCAAATTCCTGACCATCAACACCCAAAGCCTAAAAAATAAAGCAACCCACTTTCATACCTGGCTCACTAACAACTCACCTGACATTGCAGCCATCTCTGAAACCTGGCTAAAACCTCACATAAGTGACTCTGAATTCCTTCCCTCTGGATTTCAATCACTTCGATCTGACCGCCTAAGTACTTGAGGTGGCGGTTTAGCACTAATCTACTCCAACCAGCTGTCCTTTACTCCATACCCTAATCCCATCCCTTCTTTCAATAATGCTGAACTTGTAGCAGGCCTTCTAAAAATTAACAATCATAAAAGCATCTGCTTCATTTCCCTCTATATTCCTCCAGGTAACAACACCAAGACCCTGGAAGACATCATCTCCTGGGCCTCCTCAAATATTAAACTGGAAACCTACATATTGGACAATGTAAATATAGACTGGAACAAAATCAACAACCCTAACCCCACCATGTCAATCAATCTATTTAACTACACTCAACTTACTAACACCCTCACTAGACCTAACAAAACCAACCCCCAGGCTCCATACTAGACTGGATCCTAGTATCTCAACCCAATAAAGTCATACAATATGGTGTCATACCAGACCAATTAGGAGACCACCTCCCTGCCTTCATCCATTGAGCTTCCCTCACCTCTCCACACTCCCACCAGTTTATCCACACTCGGAACCTCTCTAACTTTAACCCTACTACTTTCTCTGATTCATTCAGGAATACCAATTGGAACCCCCTGAAACCTCTTCCATTAGTCTCAGCCATTGACTTTTTCAATTCAACTTTCTTAAATGTCCTTAACTCCCTAGCTCCAGTAAGAACAAAAAGAGTAAAAACTAAGACCACCCCATGGCTTACCAAAGACACCAAAAAGGGTATGCTACAAAGAGATAAAATCTGGAAAACATACCTCCAAACTAAACAACCAGACATCTTACTTAAATACAAACAGCTAAGAAACCTTGCCAAAAAACAAGTTATCAAAGGCAAAAAGTCCTACTACATCAAAATGCAAACAAATCATGCAAAAAACCCAAACAAATTTGGAACTGTATCAACTCCCTCCTTAGCCCAGGTACTAAAAACAATCCCTGCCCTGACACCAGCAAATCTGACCTTGAAATTGCCTCACTATTCAACATCTTCTTCATCACTTCTATTGCTGAGCTAACCAAGACCTTTACCAACAACAACCCTCAACCCCACTCCAACCAAACATCCTCTCCATCCTTCCCCCCTGCTTTCGAACTCAAACCCATTTCCACCTACCAAATAAAGAAACTACTCTCTAAACACTCCTTGAAAAATGCATCCACCTTCAGCTCTTGCCATTCCTTACCAAACACCAGCTACTCTCTCCTACCCAACACAGCTTCCACACAGGACATAGTACCAACACTGCCCTTCTCGCCTTCTTACATGCTGTCAATTTAGCCCGTGATTACGGTAATTTAGTATCTTCAGTTCTGCTGGACTTATCTAAAGCTTTTGATACCATCTCCCACACCCACCTTCTAAATCATCTGTCTAATCTCAATCTCTCCCACAAAACTCTCTCCTGGTTCTCCAGCTATCTTTCCAACAGGTCCCTGGTAGTCACCCCCACCTTCCATCCTACCCCCACTGGAGTACCCCAAGGATTCATACTTGGCCCAGTTCTATTCAACGTCTTTATTAATGACTTTCACAAGGCCATATCCAATACTAAAATTGTTCAATATGCTGTGATTCTACTTTGATCTGCTGCACCTCCAACTTAACAGATCTCCAACTACTGACATAAACAGCTTTCTCAACTACAAAAAACTGGATGCTCCAAAATCCTCTCTCATTAAATGTTAACAAAACTAAAATCCTTCTATTCTCTCCTTCTAAGTCCTCCCCTATTGATAAAAATTCATTCCAAATAACCAGCCATAACAACTCCATTTTAGAGGTCGTTCCCTCTGCCAAACTTCTTGGTGTAACCATTGATGAACACCTAAAATTTAATACTCAAGTCCAGCTAAACATAAAGAAAACCCACATAAAATTCGGCCTACTTTATAAAAACAACTACTTCCTCTCTCCTGCTACCAGACTAACTCTCGCCACTACTTATCTCCTTCCCTCTCTACTGTATGGCGTCCCTCTGCTTACTAATTTATCCTCCTCATTATCCTCCAAACTAGAAGTATGTTACAATAAAATCTCCATATTTGCTACCAAAGCCAAATCTTCCTCTCATCACTGTTCCTCCCTTCACTCATTAAAGTGGCTTGAACTCCATAACTAACTTGACTTTCTCCAAATCATAACTGCCTATAGACTACTATTCCAACCTACCAAGTGCCCTGCACTATCCAATATCCTACAACCATATACTCCCCATAGAACACTTAGATCTACCCACCAAGACCTAATCACCATCCATAAACCCAAGTGCCCAGCTGGTCAACTTCTGCTTTCCTTCACCTTAGCCAAAAAAATGGAATGCTTTTCCCTCCACTCTTAGGACCTGTGATAACCTCAAAAACTTTAAAACTCTTCTTCATTCTCATCTTTACTCAAACAGGAAATGCAACTGTACACTTCACCTTATACCTATCAAGGTCTCCTCCACTTTTACTCCTGGCTAACCTCTCACCTAGCTAACCTTGCTCATTTGTATTTTGTATAAATAACTATACTGTAAAATCTAGCCACAAGGCCATTTGCCTGTCTTTTACACCTAAAAAAATTGTAATTGTTTGTTTCTTTATGAATGCTACTTGTTTATTTGTCAGTAATGCAAAGTTTCTTAGTAATTATTCATGTAACTATGTATTGTTGGAGCTTTTCTCCCCGGTCCTCCATGGAAAACGGGATCCCCAAGCCCAGTGAACCTCCCCGGTCATCAAACTGAAATAAATAAATAATAAATAACATTTGAGTAAAATGCTAAAGGAAAGAAAAATAATAAGAAAATTAAAAAAATAAGGAAGGTTAGCAAATAAGACAGCAAGAAGGAATATACAAAATAATTAAAGAATATGTATTGGAATTATTTGACAAAAGAGAAGAAAACAGAACAAATTTATAAAGATGAAAAATGAAATAATGTAGATAATGAGTATTTAGAAAAAAATAACTATGAAAGAATTGAATGAAATTCTAAAAGATATTAACATGAATTCTGCAATAGGATTGGATAGAATTGAATACAGTATGTATAAAGAAATGAAAGAGTGGCAACAAATATTTTTATAGAAGTTATGAATGATGGTTAGAAACTGGAATTAAAGAGAATGAGATATGTACAGGAGTTATAACATTTATATTAAAAAAAAGGAAATAAAGGGGAGATAAAAAATTGAAGACCTATAACATTGAATAATTTGGATTATAATTTTTTTATGAGAATAACAAGAAGGTTATAAAAATGGATAAAATACATGACCAAAATGTATTCGGAAGAAAAGGGAAAGGAAGTCAAAAGTTATTGTAGATAATAAGAGAAACAGTTGATGATATAAATAAAAATGTAAAAGTGAAGGTTATGATAGGGATATAAGTAAAGCCTATGATAATATTCAGTATAAATCATTATGGGGAATTTTCAGGCATATAATGTAAGCAAAAAATATTGCAGGTAATAAAATCTGTTTATGAAAGGAACTATATTTAACTAAATATAAATGGCTGGATTGCAAAAGAAATAAAAATAAAATGTAGAATAAACCAGGGCTGTCCAGGCAGTAGTGTAATTTTCTTATTCGTTATGAATGTAATAGTGAAATAAATTAATAAAATGTCAAGTAGCGGTGGATACAAAATAATGAAAAAAGTACAATTGCCAATAATGCATAATTATGTGGATGATATTGTATTAATTGTTAAAAATTAAGTATGGCTGGAAAAAGTAAATGAAATATTAAGTATAATTTTTTTTTAAAAAAAATAGCTTAAGTAGAAATAAAGAGAAAAGTAAAGGATTTGGTTTTGAAGGTATGATAGGAAGCATTGAGTTCAATGAAAAATATATAGATATATTGGGAATAATATTTGGAAGGAATGAATACAGACAACAACAATGGGATAATGTGCTCAAAGAAGTGAAGGACATTACTAATTTTTGGAAATCATATAGATTTCATATAGAAAAAAGCACATTAGTTGAACACCATGGTAATGGGAAAAATTATTTATGTTGCTAACATCTATATGATTCCTATTAAGTATGAAAAGGAACTACTTATGATTATATTTTCTTTTACATGGGGCTCAAGACTGAATCCAGTCAAGGGAGGGATTCTATATATGAAAAAAGAGCAAGGAGGCTTGGGTTTATTAAACCACTCTGCATCAAGTACAGCTTCCCCTAACAGCACACAGGGAACACACTCAGCCAGGGGTCTGGATGTCTCCCTCCAGATCACCAACAAGACTCCCCACTGGCACAGCTGTAGGGTTAGGTCCTAAGCTGAGCGTCCAAGCCAAGTCCTCCAGTACCCTCTCTGTAAATCCAGTGCTTTGTTTCCCTGACACAAATGGCTGACATACACACACACACTGAGAGAGTTAAGTTTCACACATACACATGCACACACACCTGGGAAAGGCTGGCACAGGTCTACTATCTATGCCTCCTTCTGCCCAGACTATAAGGTAGTTATCACTGCCTCCAGACACTTCACAATCAGCTACTCTAAGGCCATTAACAAAGGGTGTCCAATTATACTGTGCAATATTAATACTAATACAAATTGTAGTAGTTCTCCAAGATGGCTATTCCTTCTGGAGTGGCCAACACAGTGTCACCAAATAAATATAAGTACTCTCAAAGGCTAATACTTTCAAAAAGGACCAGTCACAATGAAAAGCTTAAATATATTTAATAATAAACAAAAGGACAAGAAAATACTAAATATATATCCACAGTAAACCACAGTGTTCAAATAACAGAAAATATTGAAAACAACATTGATGGACAGACTCATATGAATAAAGAAAATCAATCTCTAAACTTAGTTTCACTATATTCCTGACTGAATCTAAGAGAATTTACTGTTCCCTAGTAACTTACTTTCGTAAGGCACGATGAAATACATGAGCAGTCTTTCTAGTCAGGCACCCAAACAGAATACTCTCCTCTGAGATTACTCCCTGTAAAATATAATATCCAAGATGACTTCCGGAATGACCTCATCTGGTCACCTGACTCTAGGTTCTTAGATGGCTGCAATACACATTTAGAGCTTTTATGGCAGTGCTTAGGAGCCAGAAGCATTTACACCACTTCCCCCTTCATTACAAAAACTAACAGATAATGGCTGCGCCCAGACCTACCATCTCCAGGTCTACTCAGTACTGTGGGGTACTGTTCAATGATTTAACATTTCATTTACACTTCCCTTATTTTTTTTTTCTTAAAATAAGCCAGCTGATTAACTGTTGCTGTGCCAGTGTCCTCTATTAACACATATACATTTGATTCAGATACCATAATATATATACATTTATTTTGATTTCAGCAGGGTGCACTGTTGATACATTTTAACACAATTAACACAATCAAAGCTCACAAATACATTTTCAGCACAAGCATCTGTAAAAATCAGCTTGATGTACAAATGACATTTAATTATTTACAAAATTCCAGCTGGCTGTGCTGGCGCAAGTCATACATCCACTGCCCTTCTTCTCCCTGGCATGTCTGGCAGTACCTCCTATCTTCACAAAGCACATGAGATAAGATCATTTATTCTAATTAACAAAGAGGCATATTGTGACATTATATATTATTTTTTAAATAGGAAACTTTCCTTGGTGAATATGAAAAAAAGAAAGACTGGAGCATATGGAATCTTTATGTCAAATTAATTTGACACGGAAACAAAAGAGAAATTTCATGCACAATTTCAAACAAGAGGTAGAAAGACAGACTTCAAAAGGGCATTAAAGTGCTGGACAGGACATTACAAACATTTATAACAAAAGGGGTTTATGGATTGGTGGTTAGGATTGCAATATTGTGTTAAAAATAGAAAGAGAAACATTTATACATATACCAAGCATGATAAATGTGGTCAGGAATAGGCATGTCGTAAAATACTGGGGACAACCTAAAACATATTTGTGGGGAAATGGGGCATGATGTGAATTGAAATGTTATAAATAAACTGGACATTTATGGATGGGTTGCAAAAATGAAAATAAGAGTAAGAAAAAAGGAAAAGAATGAAAATAAAATGAACAAAGAGAAGACATTTTAGAAGCAGTGAAACAGAAGAAAAATTAAATGTCAAAAATAATAAAGAGGGCATAGAATAACATTCTAAAATACATTTGGAAGCCAGTAAAAGAAAAAAATATACTGGTAAAAGGGTAAAACAGAAAAAGAAAATTTAAAGGGATAAGTACAAAGGAAAAAAAACAAAGGAAATTAATGAAAAATCATAGATACATCTAATGATTGTGGATTGCTATAATGGTTAAGATGTTTGACTCACAGGCACAAGATACAGTGTTTGACTCTCACCTTTGGTAGGGAAATTGGCTAGGCTTAGAATGGCCTATAAGAAAGCTAGACTAGCAATTAGCTATGAACTTATAAAACCATGAATCTAAGGAAAAGGGAAAATGAAAATTTGAAAGTACTTTCTGTAAATGTGAACAGTATTAAAATATATAATATAACCAGATGCAGCACAACAAGCCAACAGAACTCGGAAGCAGCGTCAATGAAAAATAAATTAAACCAGTCACCATAAAAACACTGTTTCCTAATGGCACTTATTCACGATCTCGAAAACCTCAAGAAAATTGTAGATAGGAACATCCAATAATCCAACAATGCTGCTGGCTTTGTAGATGAAAAGAGATTTTTATTCACAAATTAACATAAGTAAGCGCTTTCACCCGTAGGCTTCTTCAGACTTATATAAATAGCAGGACATTTTGGTTATTTAAATAACCCTCCTCAAGCCATGATTGGTGAAAAAATTTTTAAAAACATCATGATGTAACTTAAAGCGCTAGTGCTCCAATAAAAAATGAAGTATACATTCAGAAGTTAATAATAAACCCTATACATAAGATCTAGATTTGTGCAACATTATTACATACAATATATGGCTAAACATACTGCACCTATAATCATAAAAATACTAGACAGTAAAATATTTACATTCAAATACTATTTTAAAATCATATTCTAAAACTCTAATAAACAGTAGCAAGTTTAAAACTGCACAAACACATTCCAGATATGTACATTACCATAGACAACCAATACACTAGTTATTTATTTATTTATTAATTTAGGTCTAAAGATTCTCCTACTCTTCAGAAATGGTTTAATTTGAACCTTATCATTCAAACCCAGTGGTTCGTCCGCCCTCCATCTAATTATCCATCTTAATTCACATTCCAGGGTTTGATTTATTAAATCACCTCCTCTATAGCTATACTCTAACATCTGTAGGATACAAAACTTAAAGGTATGATTAGAGCCTACTTCTTTACAATGTTTAGCCAGGGCATTGAACTCTGATCCTAACCTAATATGGTAATTATGCTCCCTAATTCGTTCTTTTAATGTTCGGTTGGTTTTCCCAATATAGAACGCAGGGCACATGACACATCTTGCCAAGTAAACAACATTTTTACTATCACAACTGGTATCTGTATTAAAACAAAACGTACGTCCCGTGACCGGATGTACAAATACCGTGTCTATATTTATGTAAGTACATTGATTACATTTTCCACAAGCTACGGTATTCATACCAGGTCTAGTGGTCCTTCTCCTATAACTTACATTCTTAGGCCTACATAACAACCTTTTTAGATTAGGTTTATTTTTAAATACTATTTTAGGTTCTGGTCCTACAACTTTACCTATTTCACTATCTGATAGTAGGATATCCCAGTGTTTGGCCATCAGACATTTCACTTCCTGGGTATCCTTAGTGAAGAACATAGATGCTCTAGTCTCCATTATATTTGATGGTATTCTATCCTCAGATTGAATGACTTGTCCAGAAAAATAGGGTCTTGCTCTGGTGGTCCTTAAATCATCTACCTTCATAATTACTCTTTCAATTTTCTTTTCATCATATCCCCTATCCACAAACCTCACTTTCAGTTCTTCTACTTCCCTCCTATATCCATCGTCCATGGGATTAAATCTGGACGCTCTCATAAACTGTCCCTTCAACACATTATTAAAAATGTGTTGGGGATGCATGCTGTGCCTATGAAGTAGTGTGTTCCTATAACATAATTTTCTATGAATAGAAGTATTAAGGAGTCCATTACCCAACCTAAACACGTCAACATCCAGGTATGAAATCCTACTACTTGAGAAGTTCAAGGTAAACTTCAAAAATTCAGTTGAAACATCTATATAGTCTACAAAACTTTTCAATGTATCTACATCCCCTAACCAAATGAGGAAGAGGTTGTCCACAAACCTTCGATACATACCTACGAATTTTCTAAACATATCAGACCTGTACAAAAGCTTGTCCTCCCATGCTGCCATCACGAGGTTGGCGTAGCTATTTGCACATGATGTGCCCATAGCTATGCCATCCCTTTGGAGATATATTTCATCCCCAAAAACAAATACATTATTCACCAATATTGTTTCCAGGTATAGTGTAATCAAATCTATCTTCTCAGCCGAGAAATCTGAATGTACACGTAGGTATTCTTGTATATAATGTATACCTACATCATTAGGTATTACGGTGAACAAACTTACGACATCTAGGGTAACCAGGAAATATTGCTTTTCCACACCTAATTGACTAGTATATGTGTATAAATCTATCAGAAAATGTTTACTGTCTCTGAGTATATTAATATTCCTATCAACCAAAGGCCTTAGAAGAGTCTCCGTATAAATAGAGAGGGGCTCCGTGACCCATCCCTGACCAGCCACAATCGGTCTCATCGGAGGCATTGTTCGGGATTTATGGATCTTTGGTAGTCCCTGAATAACCGGTATTACCGGGTTATTAACTTTGAAATATTCATATAACTCCTTGGTAATACTCGATGACATTATAAGGTCATCGAGCATGTAATATACTTCAAAAACTTTTTCCTTCACAACTGTCAAATCTATCCTAAGATAAAATTTATCATCACTTAAAAGTTGTCTCATTCTTTCATTATAATCAGAGATATCCATAAGTACAATAGGGCCTCCTTTATCAGCTGGTCTGATGACCAACCTATCATCATTTCTTAGCTCATTTAACGCTCTTCTCTGGTGATAGTTCAAATTCTGTCCATGTTTTACATTCTTTTTACCCTGAAAATAATTATATATGTCATTCTCTAGCACTCTACCAAAAACATCAACTACTGGATGTAACTGCGGAACATAAGTGCTATTTGAACGAAAACAAGATCCCTGGGTCATATCGTTGCCCATCCCAAATTCCAGTCTAAGTTGTACATTCCTGATAAACATTTTTGTATCAATAATTGTATCAACAATGTCATCCCTTCTTGTTGGAATGAAGTTAAGACCCTTATTTAGTACTTGTTCTTCATATTCATTTAAGATCTTACTAGATAAATTCACCACTAACGAGGAGTCCTCTCCCACATCTTTTTCAGCGTGGGACCATGATGTTCCTCGACCGAGCCCTTCCTTTTGTGTCTGCCCCTGCTGGCAGATCGTCTCCTTTCTAAAAACTGACTCTGTGCTATGGGGAAAGGGGTATTCACCTTTTGTGCTGGTAGATGATTGGTATTTCCTACCAGCATAACCTTCGGTCTAACCACCACTTCTGTCTGTATTGGCGTGTCATTATTATTTAAAATAGAATTACACATACGCTTCCTGGATGCTTCCGGTTCTAAAGAACCACTAATCTCATCACCATTCATCCTAACTGCATCATTCTCCATTGAGGGATTATTATTCCCTTCAATCGGAAACACTTCAACATTGTTAGTGACTTCATTCCTAGCATTCTCAGTTAAAAACTGATTAACTACATCATTGTCACGTATCAAACCATCCGTAGCATTCTCCGGAGGCCTCCGTTGAGAAGCTGCAGATACATAACTACGTTGGTTACTACGCAAACCACTGTTGTTATAATTATTATTATTACCATTATGTTCCCTAGGCCAAGTAAAAACTTGGCTATTCCTAAAATCCCGTACATCTCTGGTAATTTTAACTTTCTTTTGTTCAATTAAACGTTTCTCAAGCAACAGCACATCATCTAAAACTCTTTCAAGTTTAGTATAAATACAGACAGAAGTGGTGGTTAGACCGAAGGTTATGCTGGTAGGAAATACCAATCATCTACCAGCACAAAAGGTGAATACCCCTTTCCCCATAGCACAGAGTCAGTTTTTAGAAAGGAGACGATCTGCCAGCAGGGGCAGACACAAGAGGAAGGGCTCGGTCGAGGAACATCATGGTCCCACGCTGAAAAAGATGTGGGAGAGGACTCCTCATTAGTGGTGAATCTATCTAGTAAGATTTTAAATGAATATGAAGAACAGGTGTTAAATAAGGGTCTTAACTTCATTCCAACAAGAAGGGATGACATTGTTGATACAATTATTGATACAAAAATGTTTATCAGGAATGTACAACTTAAACTGGATTTTGGGATAAGCAATGATATGACCCAGGGTTCTCGTTTTCGTTCAAATAGCACTTATGTTCCGCAATTGCATCCAGTAGTTGATGTTTTTGGTAGAGTGCTAGAGAATGACATATATAATTATTTTCAGGGTAAAAAGAATGTAAAACATGGACAGAATTTGAATTACCACCAGAGAAGAGCGTTAAATGAGTTAAGAAATGATGATAGGTTGGTCATTAGACCAGCTGATAAAGGAGGCCCTATTGTACTCATGGATACCTCTGATTATAATGAAAGAATGAGACAACTTTTGAGTGATGATAAATTCTATCTTAGGATAGATTTGACAGTTGTGAAGGAAAAAGTTTTTGAAGTATATTACATGCTCGATGACCTTATAATGTCATCTAGTATTACCAAAGAGTTATATGAATATTTTAAAGTCAATAACCCGGTAATACCAGTTATTCAGGGACTACCAAAGATCCATAAATCCCGAACAATGCCTCCGATGAGACCGATTGTGGCTGGTCAGGGATGGGTCACGGAGCCCCTCTCTATTTATACGGAGACTCTTCTAAGGCCTTTGGTTGATAGGAATATTTATATACTCAGAGACAGTAAACAATTTCTGATAGATTTGTACACATTTACTAGTCAATTAGGTGAGGAAAAGCAATATTTCCTGGTGACCCTAGATGTTGTAAGTTTGTTCACCGTAATACCTAATGATGTAGGTATACATTATATACAAGAATATCTACGTGTACATTCAGATTTCTCGGCTGAGAAGATAGATTTGATTACACTATACCTGGAAACAATATTGGTGAATAATGTATTTGTTTTTGGGGATGAAATATATCTCCAAAGGGATGGCGTAGCTATGGGCACATCATGTGCAAATAGCTACGCCAACCTCGTGATGGCAGCATGGGAGGACAAGTTTTTGTACAGGTCTGATATGTTTAGAAAATTCGTAGGTATGTATCAAAGGTTTGTGGACAACCTCTTCCTCATTTGGTTAGGGGATGTAGATACATTGAAAAGTTTTGTAGACTATATAGATGTTTCAACTGACTTTTTAAAGTTTACCTTGAACTTCTCAAGTAGTAGGATTTCATACCTGGATGTTGACGTGTTTAGGTTGGGTAATGGACTCCTTAATACTTCTATTCATAGAAAATTATGTTATAGGAACACACTACTTCATAGGCACAGCATGCATCCCCAACACATTTTTAATAATGTGTTGAAGGGACAGTTTATGAGAGCGTCCAGATTTAATCCCATGGCCGATGGATATAGGAGGGAAGTAGAAGAACTGAAAGTGAGGTTTATTGATAGGGGATATGATGAAAAGAAAATTGAAAGTGTAATTATGGAGGTAGATGATTTAAGGACCACCAGAGCAAGACCTTATTTCTCTGGACAAGTCATTCAATCTGAGGATAGAATACCATCAAATATAATGGAGACTAGAGCATCTATGTTCTTCACTAAGGATACCCAGGAAGTGAAATGTCTGATGGCCAAACACTGGGATATCCTACTATCAGATAGTGAAATAGGTAAAGTTGTAGGACCAGAACCTAAAATAGTATTTAAAAATAAACCTAATCTAAAAAGGTTGTTATGTAGGCCTAAGATTGTAAGTTATAGGAGAAGGGCCATTAGACCTGATAGGAATACCGTATCTTCTGGAAAATGTAACCAATGTACTTATATAAATAAAGACACGGTATTTGTACATCCGGTCACTGGACGTACGTTTTGTTTTAATACAGATACCAGCTGTGATAGTAAAAATGTTGTTTACTTGGCAAGATGCGTCATGTGCCCTGCGTTCTATATTGGGAAAACCAATCGAACATTAAAAGAACGAATTAGGGAGCATAACTACCATATTAGGTTAGGATCAGAGTTCAATGCCCTGGCTAAACATTGTAAAGAAGTAGGTTCTAACCATACCTTTAAGTTTTGTATCTTACAGATGTTAGAGTACAGCTATAGAGGAGGGGATTTAATAAATCAAACCCTGGAATGTGAATTAAGATGGATAATTAGATGGAGGGCGGACGAACCACCGGGTTTGAATGATAAGGTTCAAATTAAACCATTTCTGAAGAGTAGGAGAATCTTTAGACCTAAATTAATAAATAAATAAATAAATAACTAGTGTATTGGTTGTCTATGGTAATGTACATATCTGGAATGTGTTTGTGCAGTTTTAAACTTGCTACTGTTTATTAGAGTTTTAGAATATGATTTTAAAATAGTGTTTAAATGTTAATATTTTACTGTCTAGTATTTTTATGGTTATAGGTGCAGTGTCTTTAGCCATATATTACATGTAATGATGTTGCACAAATCTAGATTTTATGTATAAGAATGTATATTTCACTTTTTATTAGAGCACTAGCGCTTTAAGTTACACTATGATGTTTTAAAAATTTTTCACCAATCATGGCTTGAGGAGGGTTATTTAAATAAACAAAATGTCCTGCTATTTATATAAGTCTGAAGAAGCCTACGGGTGAAAGCGCTTACTTGTGTTAATTCGTGAATAAAAGTTTCTTTTTATCTACAAAGCAAGCAGCATTGTTGGATTATTGGATGTTCCTACATACAATTTTCTTGAGGTTTTCGAGATCGTGAATAAGTGCCATTAGGAAACAGCGTTTTTATGGTGACCAGTATTAAAATATAGTAGGAAGAATGGTGATTTTGAAATGTTGTAATACATGTGATGTAGATGTAATTATATTAGAAGACACAAGATTTTTAACAAATGAAGAAAGATTGCAAACAGAGAAACTATGAGGAGGAAATAATGTGGAATTTGTGAAATGAAAGATGTTTTGGAATAGCCATATTCTGTGGAAATACAAGCCGTGGTGGTGCAGCAGTAGCGTTGCTGCCTCACAGCAAGAGGTTCTCCAGTTCGATTCTTGGCTGGAGTACCTTCTGTGTGGAGTTTACATGTCCTCCCTGTGGTTGAGTGGCATTCAAAAGACATGCATGAATGGGCGTGCCTTCGTTGAAGGTTGGGCGTCGGGCTGGCAACTCAGCATCATAGAAATCTACTGCCAATCATTAGCGGACAGGAGTTCCGCTGTGGCGACCCCTAACCAGGAAAAGCCAAAAAGACAAACAACATATTCTGTGGAAATACAGTAAAGACATTAGATGCAACTTTAGCAAATATGGAAAGATTAAATACTGTAGCTTTTAAATGAAAAGAACCAATATACAGAAGTATAACATTAAATGCTTATACTAATTATAAAGAAAAATAAAGCTTATTTCATCAGATGTTTGACCACATAGTGATAAATATGAATATTATAATAACGGTAGAATTTACTTGCAATTTAAGAGGAAAGCATAAAAAGAAAGGAAATGATACAAGAAAATTGTTAGAAGTTACAAAATGTGGTAAGTTAAAACTCTGGGTCAAAAATTCATGGACTTACAAATGGGTTATTAAAAAACAGATTATTTTACAGTATCAGAAGATTTATTTATAGGAGAAGGGGAGGTAGTTGAAACAGGATTTTCTGATCATCTTGCAATATTATATCATTAGATGGGTCCCTAACTGGCTCACTGATAGAACACATATAGTCAAAATAGGAGAATCCACCTCCAACAGCAGACCAGTAACCAGTGGTGTTCCACAGGGATCAGTCCTGGGAGTTCTACTGTGTGGAATCTATTTCTCTGAAGTACAAGCAAAAACTAAAGGTCTGTGGCTGACAAAGTTTGCCGATGACTGTAAACTGGGAGCAGTCATAGAATCTCCAAATGATGTCAACATCCTACAACAGGGTCTTACAGAAACAAATGATTGGTGCCAAGGTCATGGCCTTAAACTCAGTGCAAAAAAATGTATTATCATCCCTTTCAGTAAGAGTGATGTTCCTGTTAACTGCCAAATCAATAGTAACACCCTAAGTATGCATTCAGTGGTGACACACCTGGGCACACGGGTAGACAGCAACCTTACCTTTGATCACCATGTCTCCACAGTGGTAAGAAGGGCATTCGATATTGCTCATCTCATAAGTAAGGGAATTGCCTCCAGAAAAAAAGAAGTTATAACATCCCTGTACTCTTCCCTCAACAGGCCAATAATTGAGTACAACACCCTTTTTGGTGTGTGCCTTTCCAAGCACCTGCAGCAACTGAAGAAACCACAAAGGTTCCTCACAAGAAAAATTCAAGGTCTTCAGCATGTTTCCTACATGGATCATCTGAAATCACTGTCACTTTATTCTGTTTCATACACACTACTCAGAGGTGATCTCTGCCTTGCATATAAGGCCATCTCTGACCCTGCTTTACTGAAAATGCCGCATATCTGCAAGTCAAATGGTACACAGCTTACTCACTCTAAAGACCTTAACCTTCTATGTGATATTAAAAGAACCTGCTGGCGGGACAGATTTGTCTTCCAGAGGTTACCACACCTTTGGAACAGACTCCCACTTCATGTCAAACAGAGCACCTCACTGGCCCTCTATAAACACAGTCTGGACGATTGGATGGGTAATTGTAAATTCAACCCTGGGGTTCCACCTGTGCCCCTCTTGGACATGGGTATTAGGTGCTGATCATGGAAATAAGAGTAGAACTTGACTAGGCTTGTATGGACCATAGAGCCTAGTAACTTTCTATGATCCTATGATCCTACGGCTAGAGATAAAGGATAACAAGGAATATATAAAAACAGGCAAATGAATAAACAGGATAAATGAGAAAGTATGTTATAAAGAAGGAAAGAGATAAGTAATATAGTTATAGAAAGATCATATTACTATGAAAACATTTTATACAAACTGGTCTGAACAATGGATGATATTTAGGGAATTTTTTTTTTTGCTACAATGGTCATATGATGTGAAAAAAGTAGAGAAAGAAAAACTATAAAAGAACATATAATGATGCATTAGAAGATTTAGAACATTATCATAGTACTTTGCCAAAGAAAAAGAATTATATTAAGTAAATCAATAAAAATACAAGAATTGCTACATAAGCAAAGATATTTTTACAAAGAACAAGGAAAAGAGAAGCATCAAGTTACTTAAGCAGGTTAGTAACAGAAGATGACAATGTAATGAGAGAAATAAACAATGTAAAAGAAGAAATAAAAATAACTCGGGGGATTATGAATAGTGTAGTAAAATATGTACAAGAAATGTTTAAAGAAAAAATAAGGTAGTGAAAAACATGGAAAGTAAAAAACTAAACAGAAAAAGAGAATAAAGAGTTGGAAAATTAGATTTCTTTAAATGAGCTAGATAAAGTATCAGATCAATTAAATATAGATTTGGCTGCAGGACCAGAAAGAATAGGGTATGAGGTGTATAAATATTTAAGGAATTGGCAAAAAATATTTTTTAAAGATTTTTGAATGAATGTTTAAATGAAGGTTTTATGAATAAAGAACTATGCAGTGACTACTTAAATTCATAGGGAAGAAGGAAGATAGAAGACAATTTAAAAAAAATGGAGACTGATAGCATTGAATAATAATGATTTTAAGGTGTTTGTGAAAATAATACAAGAAAGATTTGAAACTAAAATGGAAGATATTATGAAAGATAGTGTATGAAGTATAAAGGGAAAAGAGTTGTCAAGAATTATTGATAGTTACAGAAACTGTGAGTGATATGACTAGAAAAGAAGCAGTGAAAATCATGATAGGAGACTTTAATAAGGCATTTGTTACAACTGAACACAAAATCTTAAGGTAATAATGAAAAAATATAACTGAGAAAGTTAGGAAATTATGTATGTCAGCATATCGTAATAATAAAGTAAAAATACTTGTAAATGGCTGGCAAACCTAAGAGTTACATATGAACAATGGTGTAACACAAGGATGTCGTTAGTTGTATAATCTTTGCATTAGTTATGAATGTGACAGTACATGAAATAAATCACAAAATGAAGGAAGGGGAGTATGCAACACCTGAAGGGTTAAAAAAGTACAGTGGGTAGGGTGTCCACCAGCCTTTGGAGGAGAGAGATTTGTAGTCTGGTAGTTGAGCAGGCCAAGGTCTTCAACAGCAGGAAATCCCACAAGTCAGGACTGCAACAGTGAAATGCAAAGAACATTTCCAGTTCTGTTAATATATGCAGACGCCATTATAATTGCAAAAAACTAAATTTATATAACAGTAGTAATAATTTGCACACATGATTGTCTAGAGGTGATAGTGAGGTCTTTAAATAAAGAGAAAAGTAAAGGTTTAGGTGATATAGGAAAGACAGGCCCCCAGATTTACTAATCTTCCATTTAGGACTAGTCTTGTCCTGTATGGAAATGGCTGCTTAGGAGCAGGACAGCAGCGTGCCATGTATATTAATGAAGGTGCGCTGCCCGACCTCCTAGGCATACATGGAGCATGTGTGAGTGCAGGGGGCATGTCTGAGAGCAGAGCTCTCAGAATAAACACGCCCCTGCAAAGTAGAACAGCAGAAAGTGGAAATAAATGAGCAAGGCCGCTCATAGGTGTCCCCACCAACAGTTCCCCATGTGTACAACAGCAACAGTGTATATAAATAAACTGAAGAAAACCTGTTATATTTATCTTAAATCTGAGTACAGCTAACCGTAGGTGCGTGGGTGTGCCCATCGCTAAGCTACGGTTAAAGCAGCTTAAAAGGCCAAAGAGGATAACAAGGAAGATATATACAAATGAAGCAGCACAGCAATAGTGTAGTGGGCAGGGTGTCTGCCTAATGAGCAGGCTTTCCCGGTATGAGTCCCACTTCTGCACATACCATTCTCCATGTGAAATCTGTATATGAAAATTTTTTTTCTCATATATTTCCTCTATAACCTACTAAATAACATTAAATGTGAACTGGATGACTGTCTTAATAAGGCACTAGTAAGTAGGTTTAAGCACAAATAAGCAGTAGTAAACATATATAAGCACTAGTAAGCAAGTTTAAGTGTGTTTGCATGGGGTAAGCATTACCTACACAGATTAAGCAAAGCAGAAGCTAACTGAGTGTTAGAAACTGTAACCGGAGGTTAGCAGTGATTAGCTCTGTGCAAACCCACACAAACCCATCTACAACTGCAGTAAAATGCCTTAATTACTCAGTATCCAACCGCCGGTGTTCTGCACCACCAACAAAATAAACAGCTCATGCAAGTCTTGAACCAAGGACCCTGTATACCATAGACAAAGGGATTTACCACAAAGCCATGACAGATACAAATAATGTCAACGTTTTCAGAAACATATTATCCAGTCCAGTCATGCAACAGCACAGAGAATGCACACCTACAGCTAGATGGACGTGTGTGTGCAAATATATTACTATCTAAACGGATACAACATATCTATAGATGTAGTCATATATATATATATATATATATATATATATATATATATATATATATATATATATGTGTGTGTGTGTGTGTGTGTATATATATATATATATATATATATATATATATATATATATATAAAACTTTCCACATATATATATATATATATACATACATATACAAATATATGAACAGATATACATGCAAATGCCGACAACTACACATATATATGTCAACATCCATATGTCCAAATATACACAGCAAGTTACATACATGTATGCAGATAAATGTCCCCATAGGTATATACGGACATAGTTAGAAATATGTAAGCAAATATATACAACCACAAAAGTATATATAGCCAGACATCTGTAAGAATGGTAGAGTAACAGACACATGCATGTCCACATGCAACGTGAAAGGCCTTGACAGGCCCCAAACAATATAAGTCACATGTGAATTGGCATGCCCCCCCCCGCCAAGACAAACACATCCACCCTGCAAAACACTACCAAGGTTAATGTAATGTATGTGTGTCATTGAAATAGGGATTTAAATTAGCCCCCGGTCATGTTCCACATGTTGACATCACATCCCCCACTCCCCCACCCACTAGGCAGCCCAAGCAGTACAGGCCCATCCAACCAAGGCCATCCACAACCCATACATTCATTACCCACAGTTCCACTTCCCCCCACCTGCTTCACACACGCATTCACCATCTCAACCCTGGTTACCAGCCCATAGCTACTACACCACTACACATTGCCTCCCCTCCACACACCCCCCCCCCAGGACCCATCCCTTATGTTATCTCGACCCAAGTATCCAATAGCATTTAAAAAAACATTATTGCAGATACATTTTTTTCATTTACATGAGGTTCTAGATTAAACCCAGTAAAAAAGAGGAGTTTTGTTTGTAAATAAAGAAGGATGATGTTTAGGGTTAATTAATCTAGTGATATATATGCTGCTTTATTAAATTTGTAAAAAGTGAATAAGTGGATAAATTAAAATGATGAGAGATTAGTAGTAAAATTGTATAAATGTAAGTATGATAATTTTGGGGTATGGTTAAAAGAGAAGAAGAGTGTATTAATAAAGAAATAAAATGTTACCAAGAAAAAAAATTGTGAAAAATAAAAACTGATGATATAGGAAAAATAGAAACATATGGTATAAGTATTTAATGATAAAACATTACTATGTAAAAAAATGGGAAAAATCTAACAGATAAAAAAATTAAAGCTATAATCATTAGAAGCAAGTGGTGTAATCAGAAAGTAGAATGTCAAGATGTTTTGTGGAGACTGGTAATAGATAAATTGCCAGTAAAAGGAAATACACCATATTAAAAAGTGACATAATATGTTTACATTCTCAAGAACAAGAAACTGTGGAACGTGTTTTTGAAATGTAAAAAAAGTGATGGGGAAACTATGTAGAGAAGATTTTTTTTTGAAGATATAAAAGAAGAGGTTAAAATAAACATAGATATGATTAAATATGGATGCTATTGGAATAAAAGTAAATAATATGTTAAAAGAACAAATGAAAAGTATTTTTATGTTATATGGGTCATATGGAATGAAAGAATAAATGAAAATATGTTTAATGGTAAATGTATTTAGCAACAATATTAAGTAAAATTTGATGGTGGTTATGCAAAAAGGAGTGGGGGTATAATAGGGATGAAAATTTAGTTTGATTGTAAAGGAAATTATGAATATGTGTTAATATATTTGTATATCTATACATTTGTATATTTGTAAATATTTATATATATGTCAGTATCTTATAAATAAGAGTGTTTTTTTTTTGTATATCAATGAAGGACCCCCTACTCTTGTCAATAGGTACCGTGGGATCTTGTACATCCACCTGAACTACCACCAACTCAAGCAGATGGGGCCTCGGTTTAACATCTCATCCGAAGGACAATGCACTGTGCAGTACCCACCTGCACTGCAGGGTCAGTAACTGGTCTACCTGGTGTGGGAATAGAACCCACAGCCTTCTGCACAGAAAGCAAGTGTGCTATCTGTTGTGGCACTGACACTGACAACAAGATGCAATGAATATATTTTTGCAGCACTATTTCCACTAGTGCACAACAGACTTGCCCATACATGTGTGTGCTGCTACACAGCATGATCCCTTACTCCTCCTCCTTCATTTAAATTTTAAGTTCCATGTGTATTACTTTTCTAATGTGTGATGGCAGCAGTGAACATGTAGCAAGGCATATAAATGTGTAAACAAGCATCCACATGGGAATATCTTTTATGCATTGTTAAAACTCTACTAAAGTCACAGCTGAATCTCTACTGGCTAGCATGTATTATTTGTATGTTCATGCAATGCAATACTTCGGATCAGATGCAACAAATGTATCTGATGTCAATCTGCATTTGGCAGGATTCCAAATTTGAAGTGAAGAAAGCATGCTATTAAGCATGGATCCTGTAAATCACATTATCTAATCAGGAAACAGGATGATCTACACAGAGGTGGTTGAGCACCACAAATCATATGGTGGCTCAAACAGGTCCATCTGCCTCTCATCCCTTCCACACTAATATGTTTGTTTGCATGGGTTGTTAAAATGATTTTTCACATTTTCTGAACAAAATTTTTTTCTGCAACAGGGTGAAAGTTCTGATTCATATCACTTTCATCCTGTCTAAAGCATTTTTAATTGCATTATCAGATCTGAATTCAAAACGGCTTATTGATGCTGTGGTTAAGAGACTAGACTCTCACTGCTAAAACCATGGCGAAACATCAAAGCTTGTATTCCTAATGACATCTGCTTATAATTTTAACCATGAAAGGAGAACACCAGATATGGAGAAAGAAAACAAAAGCAAGCTTTTTTATACCCGTAATCACACTATACACATGATGATGGGAGGGGTTTAGAGTTAAGTGCTGCAGTACAATTAAAATGGATATAAGAATGTTCTGATATTATTATTATAACTAGCAGCAGTAGTAGCTGATGACTGGCAATTCAGTTTGGCACCTCAATCAACCTCATAACTATCCTTCTTTAACTAGAATGTTGTTCCACTGCATTTCCAGCTTAGAAATGAAAATAATCAAATTACTAATACAATGTACACAAAATTCTACATGGAGACTTCAGACATAAAAAAAAATGTGGGGCTACTTGTAGAGCCAGAATATAACTGATATGGTCTTCACTCTCAAAAAGGGGACAGAAAGGTGTAGGCATCCCTAGGAAAGTCTATCCCAAGGTGCTGGAAAGGAGACTTCACTTAACAGCTGAGCTATTAGTTCAGTAGAAGCAATGCAGATGTTCATCATTTTGATCACTGATGTAGTAGCCTTATGGGCTACATCCTGCCATGGATATAACAGCCGGCCTGCTTCCCAAGTTCAAGGCACTTTCCGCTTCTCCAAACTGTCAAGCAGCTTAAGCTGAGCTGACTAAAAGAAAGTTTGAGTGTAAAGTCTTTCAGATCTTTACTGTTGTAGAAGAGTACGCTCCCGATAGTGTACTCTCGGTTATCGAAGATGGACAGTTGGCTTGTGCTTTCTTTTGCTGGGCAGATAAGCTAACCTTTGAGGAAAAAAACTTCCATCTTCTTAGTTTTACTGATATTTTATTACTGTCTTCTTCAAGTAAGTATTTTAAAGCTAGAAGTGTGTTTTAATATACTAACTTGAGACTGTAATGCATTTTAAAACAGAGCGCTCATTTTTTCTGTCAGTTTAAAAATAATACAAAGTAAATGAAAATATTTTTTTCTGTGGAGAAATTGTATTTATTTTTCTTTTGTGGGGCTGATGTAGTGTTTAAAAGTGCTGTATTTTTCTGTCAAAAAAGTAACATTTGTGGACTGGGTGGTGTTTACCAGCAATTGCTGCATGTCTTCCCCAGGAAAGAGGTACCGTTTTCAACTTGAAAATGAAAAACTCTACCAGTCCCATGGTCAGTCCTCCTTCCAGCCACAAAAAAAAAAAAAAAAGGTTAGGCAAACATCCTTTGCCACCACAGCAGGCTAGCAATTTGCCTCAGCTGAAGATGGATAGTCATTTGTTGTACCTCAGACCACTTATCTTTTACCCCAGATCCTGTGGTGTTGTACCTATAACCACTACAGACTGGGGGTAAGCCATATCTTCTGTAGCTGTTGTGGTCACCTTACTGGTCAAGGGTGAGCCACTCTTGTCAGTCATGGGGAAGGGAACAGGGAAGTTTTCTCTGTTGTTCCAGAATCCTGTGCATATCCCTGGTGATGCAGCTGCTGCCATTAGTAACAGGGTTGGACCAATTTTTACTGTCAAAAAGAAAAACAGAAAACCAAGCATGTATCTACTACTTCTCAGATTTCATTGGACAGTAGTAGTTTACGGAGTCTTGCTCAGAGTTTAAATCAGGCTATTGATCCTTCTTCTAAAGTACTTTCTGGTAAAAGAAAGAAAGAAAGGATTGCTATTATACTGAAGAGATTCAGGACTTTAAATCTGAACAGGAAGATGTAGACACATATAGTTTTTTTTCCCTCAGACTTCTGATTCTGATTTACACTTGAAGGTGAACTCAGTGTTCAATTCTCCCGGTGGGGGGAGGGGGTCCTCTGTCTTTCTGAGACTATTGCTAGAATTGAGAGAACAGTGAGGTTCCTCAGTCCCTCAAAAATACTGAGTTGTTACAGAAGAATTCTCCAGAACCCACACCCTTTCTTCCTGTTCTGTCTGCTTTAGAAGATGTGTGTGTTACTGCCTGCAGTTTTCCTGACAGTCAGCCAACTACCCCTAAAAAGGCAGATAGGATGAATAAAGTTCCTTGGGCTTTTAAATTTTTCTACACTCTCCAAACCTGACCCCCCAGCAACTATACATTTTGTTGATCCTTTTGCTGCTACTCACTTTATTCCAATCGTACTCTTTCTGATAAGGATGGGAAAATTATTGATAGGTATGTGAAGAGCGTATACCTCTGCAACTTTTATTTTTAGAACCATCACACTCATATATTAAAGTTTGTTCTGACAATTTGTACAAGTATGAGAAATGTTTTATCTGCAGTTTATTCTTGTGAGGAAAGGATAACCATAAGGCATTCTTTAGTTATGTCTGCAATCTTAAGAGCAACAATCAACAATGTATGGATCTAGTTATAGAAGGCATGTCCTATACTCAGTCAGCAGATATAGCAAATCTGCTGGCTGATAAATTAATCTCAAACTTCACTCCTCCATCACCCCCAGTTCTCTCCCAAGAAACACCGTCCACCACTCCTCTGTCAATTATCACCAATGAACAGTTAGTCACAGCGTTCTCTAAAGTTAAAAGCATAGCATCTATGGGCCAATTGGTATACCAGATTGCCTCTTACGTAGTTTAAATCAGGACCTATTAGGCCCAATAACAACTCTATTTAACTACAGCCACCAGAACACCTTTGTTCTGATGAATGGAGAACTGATAATCCCTCTGCATAAAGGAGGACCATCAACTAACTCGAGAAATTGCAGACACATGATCTTGACTAGCCTTATTTATAAGGCAATGGGAAGAATAATCATGGAGCTAATAAATAAAGACATAAGAAACCTCCAAACTGGACCAGATCCAGTTCAGCTTCATCAAGGGCAGGTCATGCCTACTAAATCTGGTGGACTTTTTTGACATAATCACCAAGGCCACGGATGAGGACAAAACATGCCTACTTTGACCTGGCCAAGGCATTTGACACAATTCTCCATTATTTATTATAAGTAAACTTACAAAACTGGCGATAAATTCCTAAATCACCAGACAGATGGCCAACTGACTCAAGGATAGGACACATCATCAAAGTGGGTGATTCAAGTTCCAGCAAGAGGCCAGTTACTACTGGTGTGCCACAAGGCTCAGTGCTGGTGCCACTCCTGTTCAGAATTTATTTCTTGGACACCAAGGCCAATATGGAAGACCTCTGGATGACAATGTTTGCAGATGACTGCAAGCTGGGGGCAATCAACGAATACCCTAACAATGTAGATAACTTACAGGTGAGTCTAAATCAGGCAAATGATTGGTGTCAGAACCACGGACTGAAACTAAATGTGAACAAAGCCATTATTGTACCCTTTGGTAAATTAAATACCCCTGCTGACTACAACATTAACAACACACCCTTAAGACTAGATTCAGAGGTAAGGCATTTGGGTACACAGGCAGACAGCAGCCTGAACTTTGACTATCACATGTCCACAGTGGTGAGGAAGTCATTTTATATGGCACAGCTTATAAGCAAGAGTATGGCATCCAGATCCAGGGAGATCATAGTCCCACTGTACAAAACCCTCATTTGACAAATAACAGAGTACAATGTGCCATTCAGAATGTACTTAACTAGGCACCTAAAACAGCTGGAGTCTTTTCAGAAGTTCATCATTAAGAAAATACAGGGTGTTAACAACATGTCCTATGGGGATAAACTGAAAGCCCTTTCCCTTTACTCTGTCTCTTATTGACTATTAAGGGTGGCCTATGCCTGACCTACAAGGCAGTCACAAATCCATTCTCCACAAGACAAACAGTATGAGGGTCACCCATTCTGGGAATCTAAATTTCACCAGTGAGTCAAACATAACTTCCTGTAGAGACAGATACATGTCCTGGAGATTGCCACTTTTTTGGAATACACTTCCTGTTCACTTAAGGCAGACTCCTTCCCTGGCCCTCTTCAAGACAAATGTGGATTAATAGATGGGGAATCATAAATTCACACCAGGAATGGTTCCAGTGTCCCTTATGGATAGGGACAATCTGTAAAATCTGTATATTACTCAAGGTATAGGCACAAACCCATGCCATCCTCTTGCCCCTAGGGACCATATACTGGGAAAAACAGGCTATATTGGAGAGGCTTATAAAGGCTCTTTAGCCATTAGCCTAATAATCTCCTATGAATCTATGAACATGGTATCCACATTTTTCCATATTTAGACAACTTGCTTATCTTTGCAGAGTCTCTTTCAAAGTGTCAGGAATCTCTCTCTTGCGTGAGAAATCTCTTACACAAGCTGGGATTCCAACAGAACATTCCAAAGAATTTGGTGACTCCCTCACACATGACTTTTTTCCTGGGTTGTCAATTAGACACCTCAGTTGAAAGAGCTTTTCTTCCACAAGAAAAAAATAAATCTTTATTTAGATCCATTTCTAAGGTTTTCCATTCAGACTTCAGTAACTGAGAGGGAATATGTCAGGATCTTGTGTTTCATGGCATCTATGATTACCATGATAGCTCTAGCAAGACTCTATATGAGAAAGATACAGTGGTATCTGAAATCCCCCAGGCCTCATTATCAACACCCTTTATCTTTTCAAATCCCAGTGCTGTGGTTTGTCAGTAGAAAAATATTTTGGTTCTGACAACTGGTATCCTTAAATCCAGGTCTCCCCTTCTCCCTCCTTGCTCCAAAGCAGTCAGTCAGCAGTCAGACTTTGCTTGGGGTGCAGTTTCCGGGGTGATCAAAGTGCAGGGGTACTGGAACACCAAGGACAGAAGCAAGTACATAAATATCAAGGCACTCAACTCTGAACCATTTTTGGCCCATGAGACCTCTTCAAGTGGTTGCAGACAAAACCACAGTCATGTGGTACATCAACAAGTAAAGGCGATCCAGGTTGTACTCCCTTTGCAAGACTAGCCATGTCAGCTTGGGACCCAATCTCACTCTAAAGACATCCATTCTGTTAGAGTAACACTGTGTGCCAGGCAAGCTGAACAGGATGATGGCAGACCCTCACAAATGGAAAACAGATCAGGGAGTCTTCCAAGTTTTTTTTTTAAGAAACATCTTTACTAAATTATCACTTATGACATAGGCAATCATACATTTATATAAATGAAAACAAACCATAATGGCACATTTTTAATTGCAAACATTGCACATCATATGTAATCTTCTATAAAGTCACTGTCAGTTAAACATTACATTGCACATTCAATTCCTGCCTTCCCTTAAACCTCATTCCTCCTCTAAAACATTATTCTGCATGTTACTGTTCCCATGGTTCTCATTTTTTTCTATGTAATTTTCTCCTACGCTTCTTCTAAAGATCCATCTTCCAGTTCTTTTATTTCTGTTACTATATTCACTACTTCTAGTTCAATTGATTTAGAATTTGATTTCCATTTCCAGTAATTGTTTTTTCTGGCAGCCACCAGAATTAAACTTAGCAAGGCCTTATTATGCCTAGGCAATTCCTATTTTCTATCACAGCTCAAAAAATACATTTCCTTAGTTACACCAATTTGCTCACCCAGCATTTATGACAGAGTGGTCTACAGGGAATTTTTAAAGTCTGTCTACTCATTACACTCCCCAAAAGTATGTTCACAATTACGTCTTTTTACCCCATCACACCACCAAGATTTGCAATCTACCTGAGGGAAAACTCTTTGGAGTCTGCCTGGGGTATAAAACTATCTATGCAAACACTTCCAAGCAAAACGTCCTACATCTTCTAGACTTTGTTGCATATTTGGGAGGCATACAAATACCTCCCATTGTTTCGTTGTGAATTGTTTACCAAATCTCTCTCCCCATTCCTTTCAGATCTCCTGTAATTGATTCTTATAATTATCATGCAATATTGTATATGTCCTACTAATTATTACTTTTTAACAGCAGCTTCTGCTCTACATTCTACTAAAAACTATATCAATGTTGTTCTTTCACTTAGGATCCCCCTATTCCTTTCTCTTTGCCTATACTCTATCAATCCTTGAAAATGAAGGCACTCACTAGCCTGCAGTCCAAATGTATTCTTGGCCTCCTCTCAATCTATTACCTTTCCCTCTCTAATTATTTGCTCCCAATTCCTTGCTTCCTTTGCTAGTTTTCTCCAGTAAATTCCAGCACCATCTTGCCTATTATGTAACAACTTGAAGAACAGCAGCAAGAAGTAATCCACAACTGGCCACAGCACAAACACAGCTTTAATAAAAAACTCAAACCTCTAGTGCTCAGCTTACAGCCTTCCAGGAGTAATACAAAAGAGATACATGAGAGAAAGAGAAGTCAAATCAAGAGGGCTTCTCATGATTATGAGAATAAGCGTGCTTTTCTTTGGAAAACTAATGAAATAAGGGGCACGAAAATTTTCATTCAAATAGGGGCTTAAGACGTTCACACTCGGTAACTTTTGCTTCTTCTGATGGATTAACAAGTTGGTGTGACAGTGATGAAGCTACATATCCACCTCTTCCCAATGCCCAGTGTCCAGAAGCCATGCAAACTTTTCGTAGACAGGGAGATGACCAGAGTGGACAACAGAACAGTAAAGGAATAAGAACTTTCAGGGACAGAATGTTTATACTAAATCGGACTATAGACCTCATTTTAAACGAGGTAGATGGAACTGAAAATTTACCAGTAAGTTTGGATAATGTGTCTTTTAATTCTGTTTAGTGAATTTGTCAGGTTGCAATTTAAATGACAATGGGTGATATATTTTACAATTTGGTCTAAAGTTTGTACCTACAGTTATTCGTTGTCTTCACATGTTTAAAACAAGATGTTTTTTTTCCTGGTTAGGAAATTACTTTTAAAGTATTTTTTAATAGGACAGACAATGCAAGGAATGTTGAAGTTTCTGACCATACTGACTCAGAGAATGAAAGTTTTATTTCTTGTATGTCACATGACAATGATGAAAGTTTTATTTCTTGTATGTCAGATTTTGATGTTAATGCTTAGTGTTTGTTAGATACAGGTGCTATTTCCACTAAAAGTGCATTTATTCCCCCTTGTATTAATGAGACAATAAAACCGTTTTCTGCCATGCTTAACTATCATATAATACAACTGTTTGATAGTTTTGATAAACACAAAGAGGTTACATATAATCTGAGTAGGGCTGAATGGAAGTCACTGGTTGATTTAAGTCAAAGAAAATATATTATAATTAAGCCCTCTGATAAAGGGAACAAAATAGTTATTTTACATTATACACAATATGTCAACGTGTTATGAACATCTAAGGAATGAGGAAGTTTATAGAAAGTGTCACATTACTGACTATAATAATGCTATGACAAAATATAATCTGTTATTACAGAAGGGGGTCAGACTAGGTTATTTGACCCAATGGGATGTTGATAGAAAGTTTGATGTGGGTGGGTGTTAATTACCTGCCTTTTATTGCCTGCCTAAAATTGCATAAATGTTTGCAGAACCCTCCTGGTCATCCTATTTTTGGTGCCCAGAGATATTTTTGACCAATATAGGCTTACTTATACATGAATATTTAAAGTCTCATGTTATGAAGTTACAGTCTTATATAAAAGACTTGATTTTTTGGACAAAACACAGGACATTAAGTGGAATAAGTGATATGTACTATGTGGTTATGGATGTGAAATGTTTATACACTAGTATTAGACATCAGGATGGCATTAAAGCCTTGAATTATTTTTGGGGCAATTCTCCCCTGTCCTGTTACATAATAGAACTTACACAATTTTGTTTATTAAATATTTTTTTTGTCTTTGATGGATGTATATACCACCAGTTGCAGCGTACTATCATGGGGGCATCTTTTGCCCCCATGTATGCAACTTTGTTCATGGCACTTTTTGAGCTTGAATATTTGTATAAGCATGAGTTTATGAAAAATAATGTTATTGCCTATTACAGATACATAGATTATTTAATTTTTGTTTGTAAAGGTGATAGGCATAATGTTATGAATTATCTGTTGGATTTAGAACAAAATGTTTATGGTGCAAACTTTGATGACATACAGTGTGGTAGCATGGTTCATTTCCTTGATTTAATTCTAGAGGGTGTTAATGGTGGGGGTATTAAGACATCAGTACATAGGAAATTTGCAGATAATTTCCATTTTTTGCATGGGGCTAGTTTTCATCCCCAACATTTGCTGAAAGTCCTACCCTATGGGGAGTTTCTTCGAATGCACAGAATTTGGGGTGATTGGGGGGAATTTTGTAAGAGAGTGTAGGTACACCTTTTACATGTTTATTAACAGGGGTTATAACTGCAATGTGGTTAAAAAGTCTATACAAAGAGTTGTAGCATTTAAACTGGGGTTAAATTGGTGTCATAATGTCATGCATGGAGAAAGGAATAATACTGAATCTTGCAAAATCAGATATATTTTGTTTCAGTGTATAATAGTCTGAGCAATAGGATTAATAAAATATCACATAGCTGTTGGAAACTTTTACTTCAGGACATGGAACTGGACAGAATAACAGCAAATAGTCCTTGTATTTTCTACAAAAAAGGAAAAAGTTTGAAAGATTTTTTTGGTTTCTAGCTATTTCTCTAATGAGACACTGCACATAATTCCTGCCATGAGGGGCACTCACCCCTATGGTGGTTGCTCTATATGTTTCCATGTTATAAATTTTAAGAAAATAAATGGTATTAAGTTTGCTCCTCGTGGTAGCTTTTCATGTAACAGTGAAGGGATAATATATGCTCTCAGCTGCCCTTGTAATTTATTTTATATAGGAGAAAGCAAAAGGAAATTTAAAGTAAGAATACAGGAACATATAAGAGATACAAAGAATGGTAAAATAAAAAGCAATGTTGCAATGCATTTCAAAACAGTTCATAATGCCGATCATTCTTTGTTAAAAGCTTCTGTTTTAGAGCAAATTTTTATGAAAGTTGGCGAAATATGTGATATTAAGGACAAACTTCTTTGTAAAGAATCTGTTTATATTTTAAAGTTCAATACTATGGTACCTGTAGACTTAAATTTAGAGATTAATTGGAAACAATTACTATGTAATTGAATAATTAATTGATGAATGGTGTTATATAAAGTCTGTGTAAAGCTGTGTGTTTTGTATTACTCCTGGAAGGCTGTAAGCCGAGGCGCTAGAGTTTTGGGCTTCTTATTAAACCTGTGTTTGCGTTGTGGCCAGTTGCGGATTTCTTTTTACCATCTTGCCTATTCTCTGCACCTCTAATTACAGTCATCCCTACTGGCAGAATCTCCTTTCTCTATCCTCATGCAGGCTTAGTTCTTAGAATACTTTCTGCTCCTTTATGAATATGATATTCTGTATGGTCATTGTTGTTGTCCTTAAGGATCTATATCCAAAATCTCAGTCTCTCTATTTCTTGAGCTTCTCCAGATTCATCATCACCCATTTCCACTTTGAATTATGGCTTTTTGCTTGTGCTGTGTATAGGAGCCTTAATTCTGTAGCTCTGAACTATACCTTCAAGTCAGGTAATCCCAAACTATCTTGTTCTAATGGAAAGATCACCTTATCATAATTGACTCTTGCCATCTTACCCTCCCAGATAAAATCCTTAAACTCTTAATTGCTATCCACAACTTCTCTGGTTGATAAAACAATGCCTGACCTGTGTATAAAACTAAAGATTCCAAAACATTTTCACTGCTTGTATCTTGCTATTCATAGCCATAAAACAGAGCTTCCAGTTTCTTTGTTTTTGCATTATCTTCTGTTTAGTCTCTTCCCAGATATCTTTAGCTGTCATAACTAAATCTTTTTAAAGTCAAAATCCTAAGTACTTTGTTTTCTCATGTCCTTATACATATGGGTATTGCTGAACCAATTTGTGTATGGGTACATAATTTACAGCCATTGAGTTTGCTTTACCTTCATTAATTTTGTATCCCAAAATAATTTAAACTGTCTCAGAATGTTCTACAACACTGAAATGTCCTTTACTGGTTTTCAGATACAAATACAGATACAAAATAATATCATCTACAAATAAAGCAACTTTTCTTGATTACCATACCAATTATATCCTTGAATTTCTGACTCCCTTATTTCTTTGCCAATAGGTCTAAATATAATGCAAATAACAAAGAGAAAAGAGGACATACCTGCCTGGGTCCTCTGTTAAGATAGAACTTTTCAGCAAGGACCACCCCTCCAACTTTAATTTTTGGCCCTGGTTACTCATATATATGGTTACTCATATATTCTTCTAATTAAACTTATTGTTATTATGGCATGGAATGCAAATGCTTACATTGCCCTACTCATAAAATACCAGCTTACTCTGTCAAATGCTTTCTCTACATCTAGACCGGCTGCCAACAGTGGTATTTTCTTACATTCTGCTTCCTTCTGGATCATCATTGTTCTATTAATGTTATCAAATGACTGCCTCCCCTCCACAAAACCACACTGACCCGTAGCTATCAATTTTGGCATCATCCTTGCCATTCTTTTAGTAATTACAGACAAAGAGTTTATAATCATGGTTTAAAATCAAAATGGCCCTACATGAAGCTGCATCTGATGGGTCTTTACCATCTTAAGGTATTAGAGCCACCACAGCTTTCATCCAGGATGTTAGTGCGTCTCCTCCTTTTAAAATACTGTGAGCCTTCTGAATCTTTATTACTTTCTTACCTCTTAGCTTCCAAACTTCCAAAGAAATACCATCTCTTCCTTCAGAATTTCCTGTACATTGGTTATACATCACCATTTTTATATCATCTCCTCCTATGCTGTTAATTGATCCTCGTCTATCTCTAACCTTGGCATATTTAATTCTTCCATAAATATTTCCTTTTGTACTTTTTCTCGATTTCCTCGTTTCTCTGCTTTATACTGATTTTCATAAAATTTCCAAAATATTCTCTGATTATTTTCCTTGTTAGAGGCTCCCTAAGCTTGACAACAAACTTTTCTACTTTCTGCAGCCTGAGCCATTGTGATAGTAATTCCACAGCACAAAAGCTTTTATCAAAAACCAGTTAATGAACAGCAGTCTTTCTAAACTCCTGCATATTATCCATGTAGCCCCTTATTTTGCCTTTTGCAATCTGCAGTTGTACTTCTTCTTCTTCTTCTGTGAGATTCCCCCTATTGTGCAATACTTTGTCAGTCACTCTAAATAATTTTTGTTACTTCCTAACCATATCTCTTTTCTCTTATTTCTACCCTAATTTTAAACTCCACTTTCATTTTATCCCACTCCCTAGCTGTATGTTCTGAAGAAGTTTCTATCTTCCCTAATAACTCCAGAATCATTTCCACTACCCATTCCTTAAATTTCTCTCTGTTTAACAGAGAGGTGGGGATGCACCAGTGTCTCATTTTTATTTCATTACCTTGCAATTTTATTTTAGTTATTATTGGTGTGTGCTATGAAATAGCTACTGCATGTAATCAAAACATTCAATTAAATGCACATGTCCCTGATGTTCCTGTGAAATATTACTTCTGTCTAGCCTAGCCCAGTTTTTGTACCTTGGGAATAATAAGCACATTCTCCCAGAGCTCCTATTGCTGAATTCACATCCTTCATGCCAAATATTTTCAAAAATCTACCCTCTTTTGTTGTATTTTCTTTCTAGGCTTCCCAAAATACTTCAGCACTGTTGGAAATCAAATTCCAGTCCCCACCTGTAAGTAATATTCCCTGATAAAAGCTAATTATTTCTATGAGAATACTCTTAAGATCAACTGTCTTTTTAGATGTCTACCCCTTATGGTAATTTAACCACATATTTCCTTCCCTCTCCTCTTTCATTGGCTATTGTGAGTAAGCATAAAATTACCATTTTGTAAAATTTCTCCCCTTCCAGTATTTAAATTTATTGGCCTTCCCACTGTATTCCATAGATTCACAATACAAAGTGCCCACCCTTTTCAATCTATCTTACTCTTTTAAAGTTAGTGGTTCTCTACTTAGATAGCCAAAGCTAAAGTTACTCCTCCTTCATATCTAACTGCTTGGTGCATACTGCAGCTCTTAGGATATTAACCCATTTTTTCCATGTTACTTTTAAAATCTGCAACATCCAGTCCCAGAACACTAATTACTGGACAGCACACATTCTGTTTCTTAGTAGTTCTCTTGGGATTAGTGATTCTGTTTTGCTTTTGGTGAGAGGAGCATAGGACATTATTTCCTGGAGAATGCTGATCACCAGAGAGCCTGATAACTACTTCAGAGGTGCCAACTTGGACTTTGTGCTTATATTTTGCTTTTTGTGAGAGAAGGAGCAGAGTGCATTGATTCTGGACTCTTTCTAATTGGACAGTGTCTGTCTGTGTTAGCGTCTGTCTGTGATGGACCTTCTTGACTGGTGTGTTTGTTAATCAAAGCATCTACCAGGAAAAGGATACAACAAGTCTACAGACCTTTATATCATCTAAGACAAGACTGTTGAACACCAAAGAGCCTGTGGCCTGCTTCACATCTTGGGATTGGTGCTACTATTTTGCTTCTGGTGAGAGAAGAAACAAAGGAGCATTGTACCCCAGCAGTATGAAGCTGTGGTGAGGCCAACACTAGTAGTAGTCAGGCAGTAGCCAGTCAGGTGAATCCCTTATTTTCATCATTCTTGACAAAATGGCTAATCACAAGTGAAGTCCCTCAGAGATTGGTCCTGTGACTGCTCCTTTTTGGTATTTACTTCTCTGAAGTCAAAGCTAATGTCAATGGCCTCTGGATGACTAAATTTGCAGATGACTGCAAATTAGGAGCAGTCACAGAATCCCCCACAGACACAAAAGTTTTCCAGGAAGGGATGCCACAGAAAAATAATTGGTGCCAGAGCCATGTACTAAAACTAAATGCCAAAAAATGCATTAAGCACCCTTCCAGAAGGTAAATAACATATTGACAACACACCCCTAAGACTTGACCCTGTAGTCAGGGACTGACCTTTAACCATCACATGTCTACAGTAGTGAGGAAATCATTCTTTGTTGTGTAACTTATAAACAAAGGTACTGCATCTGGGTTTAAGGACGTCACTGTTCCACTGTATTCAGCATTCATCAGACCTACTATGGAGTACAATGTCCCCTTTGGTATGTACCTAACCAGGCACACCCAAGAACTGGAATGTTCACAGAGGTTTCTCACTAAAAAATACAGGGCATAATTAACATATATTATGCAGACCTCCTCAAGGCCCATTCCCTATATTCCATCTCTTACAAGCTGTTGAGGGGAGATCTATGCCTGGCATACAAGGCACTGGCACCCCACCCAACCCTGATGAACCTCCTGCATATCTGCAAAACAATCACCAGAATTATGGAGATTAATTTAGTTAGCGGTTAAAAATAAAAACCTCTGAATAATCCTGTTGTTTCTGGTTTTGAAAGAATATGCAAAAACAAATTTAAACTACTAACAAAAGTTTCTAATGGGTTTCCTGACAATTTGTCAAGAGAGGAAAGAGAAGCTTTAATAGAATTAAGTAGTTAGCATAATGAAGCCTGACTGGGGGAGTGACATCGTTATAATGGATTATTGGATCTACATAAGTAAGATGATGGCTATATTGAATTAAACATCTACTTATGTATGAGTGGCTAAAAATGAAGTAAAGAAGGCTTATGCCAAAACGGACTTCTGTTTGAACAAATTATTTAGTCAAGATGTTATAACAATGGAAATGTTGGATTTTCTGAAAGTAGATGCATCTGTTATTCCAGGAATATCTGGAATACAGAAGGCCCACAAAAATCCAAACTGACCCACCCCTCACAAGAATTGTTTCAAGTGGCTCTAAAACTGAACCATTAGCATTATATGTAGATTTCTACACCAAAGACGCAGTTAAAAAAGGTCATATACTTAGAGACTAGTGGCACTTGTTAGAGCTTCTTAATGACACTCCTTTCAGAGAAGATGTTATGTTTGTGCCCTTGGATGTGGTTAACTTATTTTCTATTATACCATATGAAATAGGTTACAACATTTTAACAATATGTTATTGAGAGACAAAACTAAGAGTCAAACTGAATTATATATCATGCAGAAACTGTAAGAGTTAGTTCTTTTGAACAACTATGTATAACTTGACGGTGAATGTTCCTATCAGAAAACAGGCAGAGTGATGGGTGCTAGATGTGGCCCAAACTATGCAATTGGTTCTTGCTGACTGGGAACACACTAAGGTAATTAACTGCCGATATTTTAATAAAATATACCATTATTTCTGGTTCCTTGATGATATTTTAATTTTGTAGTTGGACAATATAGAACTGTTTCAAGAGTTTTTGGATGTGCTTAAAAGTTCTAGTTCATTTTAACATAAGGAAACTTTTTGTAACTCCTTATTACACTACAATAGTTATTATCCCTATTTCCAAAAGAAGAATATTATAAAAGGTTAGATGGTCCATCTTTCGAGGTTGATTTCAAGACAGGATTTGTTTGTGGTAGTAATGGATAAACTAGTGAGCATGTTTCAAGAAGGGGACTACTCATTACCTTTGATAACAGAATACAGAGAAGAAATAATGAGGGGGAGACATTCAACATTTGCCTCTATTTTGGGGAGGAAAGTACCTGGGTATAATAAGGAAAATCAGAATAAAGGGGAGGAGGACAAAACAGGTGCAATGATTATTGGATTTAATCAACAAACATATAAAATAAAAATTTTGGAACAGACCAGCTAAATAGTCTTCCCTCTGAATATAACAAAAATGTGGAATGTTACCTAAAATAAAACTTAAAAAAGGGGTCCCAATCTTAAGAATTCTATTTGAGTCACACATTGTCAAATTCAAAAATTCTATGATGATGAAATGTGGTACCTGTAAGTACTGTAAGTATATCAACAACAGACCTTATGTTACAATGGAAGGGTTTGACAGAACTTTAACACATCCAGGGAAATGCAACTGCAAATCAAAAATGGTGGTTTATTTAGCTAGATGTATATCCTGTCCAAGTTATTATATTGGAAAAACCTCACGAGCACTCAAGGAAAAAATATGCATGCATGTTTATCAAATGAAAAAGAAAAAAAGTATAGTAATATCTTGTATAAACATTCATTAGAATGTCAGGGTTTTAAAAAATATATATTTTTGTTACAGACAAAGTAGTCACAACAGACAGAGGTGAAAACATGGACATTAGAGCATAACGAATTATTGGGACAACTACGTGTTAATGCCAACAAAAGCCAGGTCTTAATGACATAACCTCCTTATGCAATGTTTTAAGACTGAGAGCTGATAAACTTGATTAATTCTAATTTATGATGTGATTGAATTTATTATTGAGCAATACTGTATATATGAGATGTTATATTAATGAACTAGGAGGGATAAGTCTTTAGGATGTATTTATTAAGTGAATCATGTTTATTAGACTATATTTTTATATATGTGTTATTTATTCATTGCTTCTGAAGCTTTAGTGATGAGGTTACTTTAAATATCAAGGATTTATGATTGATTTATTAATGGAATTTTTTAATTGGCTAATAGTTTGATTTTTTACCATTCAAATAAGGTGGGGGTAATGTAGTCTTTCTATCGCTGATGAAGCCCAAAATTATGTCTGGATGAAAGTGCTCAGATTGATTTAATAAAGGCTTTTTACAGACTGCTTGAAAGTGTTTTTTACTTCACTTTGGTCAAAAAGTGATGTATTGTGATGTTTCCTTGTGAGAAGGTATTTCAGTGTAAGTCTGAACAGTTAAGCCGAAAGTTCAGGTGGAGATGGAAGTGCCTTTTTCCTTGTTAAGAGTTGCCCTGGTTATGGCAGAATGAGCGGAGGTTACTAGAACAGGAAATTCATCTAATGGGCACAGGCAGCCTACAAACAGTTCACTTCCCAGGTCCCCACTTGTAAATATTTAATCTCTGAAGCTCCTGCTTACCCCTATCAAGGGTACCAGAACTTGTCAGAGATTGGGATGCATGGCTAGGCTTAGGAAAGGCCCCTGTGGTTGTTGGCCTAGTACACAACTATGAACCTATCACTGCTGCAGTAGCCACTTGCTCCTTCCATCTCTCTTGGTTTTTTGGTGTGTTTTTATGCCAGTGTGTGGACTTTTTTGTTGTTGTTCCTAGCATTGTTTTTTCAGGGTTCAGCCTTCCTCTCTCTGCTGGCAAGAAAGCTCTGAAGGACTTTCTGCCCAAGCTTCTCTTTTATTCGGCTCATCTCAAATTGCTTGACAGTTTTGGAGTGTGGAAGGTGCCCTAAAGCTTTGGATGTTTGACGGCTGTTATACCCTTGGCAGGATAAAACCTTTTAGCCAAGGCTACTGCAGCAGTGACCCGTCTAACATCTGCTGTTTTTTAAGTTCAAATTTTACAACTGTATTTTTTCTTCCTGGCAAAGCACAGTTCATCAACTGAAGAAATAATGCAAGGGTTAGAGGAGTTTTTCATTAAGGTCAACATGCATTTTGTGTATCTGAAGATGGCATACAACTGTGCACTCTACTACAAGTGAGGGGTTACAGAGATGCTCCAGTATTCTATTATGTCCCTGCATTTGCAAAGTGACAGCTGTGCCCATGCTTTCACTGTCAATTTAGACATGTTCAAGGTGAACTCAGGATTATGCCAAGGATCTGCATCATCTCCCTTGCTTGTGATAACTTTCACGGACAGGACATCAAAATGCAATTGAAGTTTGTAAAGTATACAGCTTAGAGATAAAAACTGCATCTTTGTAGTTTGTATACAGTACTGTCTTTCTAGCATCCAGTGAGACCGACCTCTGGCATGAAATGAACAGTTCTGCTAATTGTGAAGTGGTATCAATGAAAATTAGGTTCTTATTCCCTCCTGAAAAAAGCAAATTGATCCCAATAGATGAGAAGAGAGCAGGTAGCACAGCAGTAGTTTAAGTATCATGGGTCACTTTCATGGGTGAGGTTAGAGAGGATGGAGAGCTTGACCAATTAATTGGTACACAAGCTGCAGTACTACTAGCATTATACCCAACTATGGTGGTGAAAAGAGAGACCAAAGGATCCACTATATATCCTCAGCTCACTGGAAACAAAAGTTATGTACTTACCATAATGATAGATCCTATCTTAACAGTCCATCCAGTATGACATTCAGGGCCACGAGTCTCTGCTCAGATCTGATCTGGCCAATTCAGTGCTCTAGCCTCAAGCTATTCCAAAACTTTTACCCATAATGACATGCTCCTCCCTGACATGCTCAGATCAAGTCTGGCTCCTAAACTTAAGTGTATTTGTACTGCCTTTGATTTAGGAAAGAACATTCTAGGGATCCTATATATTGGCAGGGGGAAACAAGGGCAGGTTGTCATACTGAACAGATTAGTATGAAAGGACATATTGTTATGTTATGTACATAACTTTTGTATCCTACTCATGCAGTCCATCCAATCCAACTTACAGTGTCAAAATCCCCAGCTACTTGACTCTTGGGTGGCCTCAAGATAGGAAAAGCTTGAAGAAGGAAGCCCCAAATGAAGTACTGGCTCTGGAAACACAGACTAACTTAACAGTGCTTGACAAAGGTATGAGTTGACAAACAAGTAGCAGCTTGACAAATTTTATTCAAGGACAGAGACCTGAAAAAGGCTGCAGCAGTTGCCACAGCTTTAGTGAAATGAGCTTTAGGTTTGTAAGGCAAAGATTTATTTTGGGAAGGTATATGAAAGAAACGCAGTCCTACAACCATCATGACAAGGAAATATTTGATACCTTCTCACCCAATTCTTTGTGTAATGGGTACAAAAAGTTGTTCATCTTTACTGATGAAAGCTAACTTTTAAATGTAGAAATGAAGCTGCCTACATACATCCAGTGTACTACTATAGTCTCTTTGGTTTTGGTTTTGGTAACTGGAAGATGCACGATCTGTGAAAAATTGGTCTCAGAAGCCATTTTTAAAAGAAAAGAAGGGTTAGATCTCAGAGTAAACCTATCCTTATGGAATACAGTGTAAGAAGGAACAGTGGAGTAAGGCATGCAGCAATGAAATCTTCCTAGCTGATAACAGCTATTAAAAGTACAGCCTTCCAAGATAGTAATTTTAATTCTGCAGAGATGGCTGGCTCAAATGGAGGTTTGGACAGTGCTTCCAATATGAAATTTAAGTCCTAAAGAGGAGACAGATCCTTTATGAAATGCCTCAAATGGAAAGTACATTTTAGAAAGGCTTTATACACCTTTACATAACTTATGAGACGCGAAAGAAGAGACCTGAAAACCAATGTGGAAGAGGAAATAGCTGTCAACTGCACATTAATAGTGGAGAAGCTAATTCCAGAAGAAAACATGGTAGATAAGAAATGTAGTGCATCCACCACAGAGGCTGAGAAAGGTTCTATGTTAGGAGATTCATCCTAAAAGACAAATCTTTTCCATTTACTGTGATGCACTGTACATGACTTCTGGAAAGCTGTAATGATGTGTACTACATCAGTAGGAAGGGATGTGTCCGTGTCATCACTGGAACTGGAAAAACCATTTGGATAGTTTCAGGCTGGGAATGTCTGGGTGAGTAAGGCAATCTGGTAGCAGATTAAGGATCCAAGGGGTTTCCTTCAGGTAAGATTTTAGCAGGGGAAGCCACATATATCAGGGACAAAATAGGGCAGTGAGGATGCATGTGGCCTTGTTCCGAGTGCCTTCTGGATGAACTTGGATGTGAGTGGCGTAAAGTAGCATCAGAAGTCAATGACTGGACAGAGCTTCCCTGGGGGTTCTGTCCCTGATGAAGGAGAATGGCAAAATACTTGCTTCACTTGGTCTGCCCTGAAAATCTCCTTTGCTGTTGCTGGAATCAGGAACCACTTGTGACACATGAGGAGGTTCCTGCTGAGCATGTACACAATATTGTTGAACCTTCCATGGATGTGTGTGCAGTCAGAAAATGGTGAGAGCCCATCGCCCACTGCAATACCCTCACGGCTCTGCAGCACAGCAGACATGATCTGGTTGCTTATTTATGTACTAGACTTCTGTCATATTGTCTGTACAAATGTTTAGCATTCCTAGAGGGACCCAGTCCTGTAGCACCTAAAACACAAGAACTGCTCTCAACTCTAGGACATTTATGCAAGAATAAGCCTCAGAGTCTGACCAAAAATGTTGTTCAGTTCTCCTTTCACGATGCCCCTGACCTGAAGGAAGATGCATGAGTTGTTACTGCAGGGGAAACTTGAAAGGGCCTGCCTGCAGCTACCAGAGGAAAATGAAGCCAATCTTTTAGATGAGATCTATATGACTGTTATCAAGATGGGATAAGACAGAGAATTATACTTGTGACACCACTAAGACTGGAGTAACCATTGCAGGATTCTTATACGGTAATGAGCAAACTGCACCATCAAGACTGAAGATGTCATGAGTCCAAAAACTCTAAAAATCAACCATGCTGGGAATGATCTAATTCCAGAAAGTTTAGTACTGTAGCTTTCAATGACATGACTCAGTCTTGTGGAAGAGAGATCAAAGTTAGGGTCATGTACAGGTAACAGTCCATGAAGACTAGACATTGACTTGGAGTTAGGTTGCATCATCCTGGATTTACTGAGATACTCAGGGAAGCATAAAGGTGAATTAGACAATCCCTTGCTTGAAGAAGAGATTACTTTGAAGAGGCTGCCAGAAGCAAGTCATTTAGGTAAGGGAAACTTCTGAATCACTGAATATGCAGCTGAGCTGCTACTACCACTATGCATTTGGTGAACACCCTGGAACCCAAGTTGAGACTGAATAGCAGGGCTCTGAACTGGAAGTGACTGGCTCCTAAACAGTTGTACAGGAGTCTCTTGGATTCCTCTATTTTTATGTGAAGGTAAGCTTCCTGGAGATGTATAGAGCATATCTATTCATCCTTATGAAGACACAGAAGAATTGACTGCACTGAAAATATTCAAAAGTGGGTCTTTTCTACATAATTGTTTAGGAAACTTGCATTCAAAATGGGCCAGAGATCCTCTGTTTTGCTTGGAACCAAAAAGAAAAGAGTAAAATCCTCACAAGGCTGGACTGGCCTCGTCTGGTGGGACCTGCTAGATGGATCTCTTTTTTGCAGAAAAGAATGAACTTCTTCCATAGCAGCCTTTGCCTGAATTGGAGGGATATCTGGCAATAGAGTTTGAGGAGCTGGGGGGTAACTCCAAAAATGGAATTTAATAACCTATGGATATGACCCATCTCACTAATTTGTGTCATGTGAAGGCAAACCATGATTGAGGGTAGACCCATATGCGTAGCCCCGAATGCCTTCAGAGAGAAGCAGCCAAGCAAATCTTCAGGGAATCTATGGCATCTGTCAAAGAAGGGCCATAGAATTCCTGGTTCTTTGAACCTCCACAACCTCTCAGCCTGCATTCATTGCAGTGGCCTCCTCTGTCTCAGCTACTTCTGTCAGAAAAGCAGCCATACTGATGCAGAGAATAAGGAAACCAAAGTGAATGATTACCTTTTTGGTTCCCATTAAAGGTGCATTAAGGTGTTTCAAATTTCCCTCCTACTACAGAAAGGGTCTTACCATCTTGCTCAATATTCTACATATTTTCTTTTCTTTCACCACTGAACCAAATAAGGAGGCTCTTTTAAAGGGGGCATTTGTGAAGGACACCTTAAAGTTATCCGTTTAATCACTGAGATGAAACCATGTATGGAGCTTCATGGCAATGCCCGCTCCAGGTGCTCTCGTGGCCCTGTACTCAGCATTATGTAATGGCTAGGTTGCTGATGTTGATCACTGTTGATAGACTGAATTGAAGCTGCTTGTTCAGCTCTGGCATAATGGAGTTCTTCAGAGGGATAAAGCTTTCTGAGTGAGATCCCTTTGTAACCTTGTCATACGAGAACCAGGAAATGGAGAAAGTCTAGAGACAAAAACCAGAAACCAAATAGATAAGATTATAATTTTTTAACAATATTCTTGATAATATTTTTAGTAGCATTATTTTCATTAATATTATGAATATTCAGTGACTATTCATGTATTTCTTTGTAAGTGAATGTTTTATATGTGTTTTTCAAATTAGTTCAGATTTAGTGCTATTAAAACTTATTTTTATGGTGCTTATGCCTTTAAATTTAAATCGATTAATTGATAGAAAGGTGGATTGCTATTTAATCATTGGATTTTACTTTTCATGTTAACTGATGAAGTCTGAGGGGTACTCGGATGAAAATGTTTTTAATGTATTGTGAATGTTTATGTATTGTGAGCAACAGTATTTCCTTGCCAATAAACGAGTGAACTGGGATATTTCATCCTTCCTGGTCAGTCCAGTATATTTGGTTTCTTGTCATATGAGACCCATCTTCACAATTTGAATCAGTATTCAAAGTGATCGATTCACTTGATGAGTCTAGCCCTCTTCTTGGGTGTCTCAGAGGATGAGGCTCTGGAATCTTCCATGGACTGCCTCTGTGACAATACAAGAAGTCTGGGGTCTACAGAACAAATCTGTCCAGATGATGCCTGTTGAAAAGTCAAGCCAGTCAGCATGGATCATGGGGTGGACCCATAGCTGGAGGTGCCTGTGGATCCACCTACTGGGGTGACAAAATGACAGCACTCAGAAAGTAGCTGTCCATGAGAACCAAAGAAACCACACCTGTGTCCAGATCCACCTCCCAAAATGAAAAGTGTCACAATAACCTGGGTGGGATCCTCAAACTGGATTGTGTTGTCAACACTGAGGAGGGTTTTATAACTGAGGTCTCAGAGGCTGACATCTCTGTTAGCACCAAGAGTACCATCCACCTGAGTCAGATCCAAAATGCCTGAAATGAACAGTACCTGGATCAATGATTCCCTGACCACAAGACCTGGTTGACAAAATGGATCCAATGGAACTGCAGCAGATGTACAGCCTGGTGAGGGAATCTGGACTGGTTTGAAATGTATGGATACAATTTGATTCAGGGCGGATGGAGTTGCAATAACCCCCATCTCGATTAGAGTTTTAAGAAATGTCAATAAAGAGCAATCCAAACAGACGTCTGGGGTACTTTTACAGAATTGAAAGGATATTGTAGATAGAGCTGAAGAGGACCTAGAAACAGGTTTCTTAGTTCTCTTGGGAAAATCTTAAATAGTGATAGGAACTATTAACTCTGGATCTGGAAGAGAGTTATAGGTTGGGATCCAGGCCACACGGTATTCAATTCTCAGAGTCTTTCGAGTCAGTTCTAAAGCCAAAGAATTTGATGGATATTTCCTCAAATCCAAATACTTGGGTTTCAGGGATTTGTCAGAAAACTTTTTAGTTTTGACTGTTAAAGAGCTTCTTCTTCCGGATCAGGTGCCAGTCAGGTTATTCCTCTTATCTAACAGCATTCTGAGTAAAAAGGTAGCACAGATTTCGCATAAGGCACCAAGATGTGTAACCCTCAGACCACATAGTGACCATGAGGTCTTACAGGGGAATTTTATACCCACATTTGGAGGATTTCTTGAAGCTGGTAGCTTTCTCCATTGCAGCACAAAAACACAACAAACACTGCTTTCAACTATAAGACTACAGAAATACTCTAATTATTCATAACTAATTATATTTCCCCAAGTTCAAATATACAAGCTTAACCTGTACATCAGAAACACACACACAGCTGTTATACAAGATTAATGATAAGTGTAAGAAAAGCACACAATTACTACAGATAACAGCAATAAATATACTCTCAACTTTAGAACATACACAAGAAGAACAGTTGATAAAATGGTGCCAAGGCCACAAATGAAAGGACTGAAAGAAAACTTCAAATATCTGAGGAAAAATGTCAAAATTCACTATCCTAACTAAAGATCAAAACCTAAACAACTAAGTCCAAATGGCTGCAATTAGCTATTCTCTACTGATTTTATTTAACAAATAAGAGGCAGAGAACTTATCTGCTGAGATCAGCATTGCTACTTCAAGAGGAGGCAAATGAGATCTGCTAATCAGGGAGGAGCAGAGTATTGTAGGTAAAAGTTTCAGAACGGCTCGAGGTTGGAGCACTGAATCGGCTGGATTTGAAAGGGCTTAAGGACCTATATGTTGTATCAGACAGACTGGATGAATGGGATCCTGCATTAGACATGCTCAGTCACAAGTTGTAAATTATACTTTGGGTACATATACTCGCATAATGTATGTACGTGAGCCTCCCAGCTTCTCAGTAAATATGACATAAATAATATGTGTGGTTTTAAATGGAGGTAAGCCCTGCTGCAACCTCAAACTCTAATTTTATTTTCTGTCAATCACTGTGTCTTGGAGAAAGTGGGAGAGAGGACATCAATCTCTACTTTCACTTTTGCTAGGGTGCACTGATTTTGGACCACCTCACAACTCACTTACTGTCTTGCTAATATGAAATCGGTGACATAACTTAAGCAACTGCCAAGTCAAGCTACTACTGATTTTACATCTAACATTCAGTGTTGGCCATCAATTCCTGTTTTACAATGCAGTGGTTATGTATATTTGCCTTTGAGAAATCAAGCATGAACATTTACAGCATGCACATGTGCAGTTTAGATCAGGGATAACCTCAAGCAAGACAAATATTTAAATGAGTGTCTGTTAATGTTTTGCTTTTATATAGTGATAAAGAACAATCATTATACACAAAACTGATGAAGATATCTGAGTGCAGCTACTTAGTGACAATTTTAGAAGAAGGCAAAATATGTTTGGAACCATTGAAAACTAGTTAGGTATGAACAGCTGCTAACAGCACATGGAAAGCTGGTCATGTGGAAGTGTGAGAATTAAGTCAGCTATAACAACTTAAAATTACCTTACTGGATTATGAACAAGGTCCATGTTGTGCAGAGGCAAATGATTACATAAGAACGATTTCTGTAATCTACAGATGCAAATGAAATGCACATAAAACTGCATCATTATAAAAAAAGTCAGGAAAGAGTTATAAAGTACAAATACTGAATACTGGAGACATTTGCAGAGATAAAATTTGAGTACTACAACACTTCTCGAAGAATACTGTATTAAGTGTTCAATTTTCTGAGCTGTGAACTGCAAAATGTACACTTTGGAGCTCAAAATATTAATTACAAGCTATAAGGTGTGGGTGTATATGTCTGTGTGCCCACACTTCCAAGCACACCCCCTGGAAGACAACAAGAGATAAACATATGGTGGTGTGGCCAAGATGGAAAACCAGTAGCAGCAAGAAAATTAAACTCTATCTATATTCAGTTATTTTGACAGAAAAATTAAATTTACAACAAAAAAAACTGTACTTTCTAAGTGCTCAGAATAGTTTATGAACTCTCCTGGATTGAAATCAACTAAAATAAACAACTACTGGAACTTTCTGAAGTTGTTTTTTTTCTGTCAGAAGTTCATCTCTTTAAGCCAGTCATGAGTCGTTTGAAAACCTGTACATCTGAAAATGGAATGAAGATGGAATTACAAACTCTAATTACAAATATTATTGAACTGTCTACAAAAATCGATACTTTGGAAGTTAAAATGGACAATATAAAGTAAGATAATAAAAAACAGAACTGTTAAATGAAATTATCAAAAGCCAGTCAGATCTGATTACATTAATAGAGGAATCAATGACTCATACAGATGGAAGGACAACAGAAAATGAAAAACAAATTGATTTTCTCCTGAAACAAAACACCTACTTGTTTGAAAAAGTAGAAAATTTAGAAAGCAGATAAAGAAATAATATAAAATTTATGGAGTGCCATAAAAAGAAGAAGGCAACATGTTACAGTTCTTAAATTCTTGGTTGCCAAAATCACTAAACTTGCCTGAGGGTCTCTCCTACAGAACAGAGAGGACACATAGGTCTCTAACACCACTACATCTAAAAGCTCTTCTCCAAGATCTATACTATACATAAAGGTGGGACGTCCACTGAACTTAATAACTACAGACCCATTGCTTTACTCTCCCCCCTGACCAAAATCCTAGAAAAATGCATCCATACCCATATGCTAAAATATCTCCTAGACAGCAACATCCTGTCACCTACTCAGCATGGTTTCAGACCTGCCCATAGTACCACTACAGCCCTCCTCTGCTTCACAGACACAGTAAACCGTCTCAAAAATGAAGGCCTGCAGGTGTCAACTCTTTTTTTGGATATGTCCAAAGCATTTGACACAGTCTCACACCAAATCCTGCTAAACAAACAAAACCAGTATCACCTATCAAACAGGTATCAAGCTGTGAAATGGGAAAATTCTCTCTCTCTCTCTCCTCAGCTGCCCATATCTATAGGAGTCCCACAGGGTTCTATCTTAGGACCACTACTATTCACAATCTTCACAAATGACCTCCATACCTCCACACAGCATGCATCTATCATTCAGTATGCAGATGACACTACCTTAATCTGTGCTGCACAAAACATTCCCACCTTCCTGCAAAAAACTCAACTAGCATTCTCTGACGTTGAAAGCTACCTAACCAAAGCCCAACTTATCCTCAATCCAAAGAAAACTCAGCTTATGATTATAACCAGTTCTAACAAAAACACTGATAACAGTCAATTCACTATCTACTCCACAAATGCTACTCCAATCGCTCCAGTGGCACAGGCTAAGCTATTGGGAATAACCATAGACTCCCACCTAAAATATGATAGTTATCTCAACTTAACTATTAAAAAAGTACATGTCAAACTGGGATCACTCTACCGTATCAAACCATTTCTTACCAACAACACAAGATCAGCCATTGCTCGCTCCCAATTTCTATCCACCCTACTCTATGCATCTCCCATTCTGACTAATCTCAACAAAACTGAACTAAGCAAAATGGAAGCCTGCTATAACAGAATTGCCCGCTTTGCTGCAAATTGCTCATATAGAACTCATCACTGTACTGCTTTGAGACAGCTCCACTGGCTTGAACTGCCCAACCTCCTAACCTACAATCAGCTCTGCCTCTGTCATTCTATCTATAACCTCCCCAATAAGTGTCCTGCCCTCAAAAACCTAGTACAACATCACTCAGCCAAAAGGCCTCTTAGATCATCAAGCAAACTACTACTAAAAGTCACCAATAGCTACAACAGCTTTGGAGATGCACTATATAGTAGTTCAGTGGCTAAAAAATGGAACTCTGTCCCCACTAGCATTCAAAACACATCATCCAAAGCCTCTTTTAAAGACCTCATCAGGCAATAACTCAAGCAAAGTTGGCACTGCCACGATTGCTCCCTAGGCTAGTGAAAGCAGATAAGGTACACATACTAAACCTAGAGTACTTGATTAAGATTGAAAACTATTCTCACAAACACTGGCTAATCTACAATGTATGTACTGTACCTGTGTACTATGTATGCATTCCACCTATGTTCCAAATTTCAGCTGTACACCACAAATCTATTAAGTACCTTTATTTTTAAATTAATATTTTTTGTTTGTTCTCTCCACTGCAACTGTTGATGTGCTGCATACCACTGTAAAAACATGTCTTTTGTAATTTGTGTGTATACTGATCATGTCTAAATGTATCTGTAATTTTTCTATGTGGAGTTTTTCTCCCCGGGCCTCTGCTGAAAAAGGGCCTTTTCGGCTCAGTCAGACACCCCCGGTTAACAAATGTAAAGTAAAATAAATAAATAAAAATAATTGTAAAATTTCTATCTACCCAAGATAAAGACTTAGTGTTAAGATCAGCTTGGTCAAATCCACCAATAAAAATGAATGGCAAAAGTATCAGATCTGATAATGATTACACTGTTTCTGTACTCTCAAAAATGAAGGAATGTGCTCCTTTGATCAAAAACTTGAAGAAAGTGAACATCAAAGCACAAATCCTGTTCCCAGCAAGATTAAAGCTTCATCTTCCTGATGGTCAAAAACATTTAATACGCTCAAGGATGCCTTGAAATTTGCCAAAAAAAATAATCTTCTGGACAAAATTGAAGAAATGGATTGGTCTTCATTTTAATCAAAAAGAAAAACAGTTGAAAATGGATGGACAACAAAAGGAAAAAGTAAAAAAACGTTTAAAGAAAAATAAACTCATGTTATTTTATTTATTGTACTGCAGTGCCTGAAATCATTAACCCTTACAAACTTTAAGAATGTCCATGTCCATCAATAATAAGGTAACATTTACTTCTTCTAGTATACTAGCACAGTCAAAGAAAATTGATACAATATGCCTAAGTATTCCATTTATGTATAAGTAATGGGGTGCAACTTTAAGATAATATCAGTTAAGTGTACTTATACTTAGCACATTAATAACTAAATAAGAATGACTTTATAATAAGCTTATTTTATGTGTTAATGATCTTTCACTGGATATGAATGTGCAGTATATGAAGGGGTCTTTGAATAGAAGTTTACTGGAACTGTGCTTCATTGGGGAGTGCCGAGGTATGAATGATTTCAGCTGTCTTGATTGTCTACTGTGTTGATTCACTTTCTTTTTGTTTGTTTGCCCCTTTTTCCATATTAATATTCACTATTATTTACTAAAATTTTCTACATAAATGAAAAGAGAAGGAAAACAAAGATGAAATGTGACTTGATAACTAACATAATTGCGTTGTTTCAAAGTGCACTGCACACTTCTAAGACATTGGACTTTTAAATACATAGCTAGAGATAAGTTTTCTTTATGTCTGTTTATTTTCTTGTTCAATTGGTGGCTTGCTAGGATGATCGCAAGCCTGTTTCAGTTGTAAAGCCTTGAAATAACATTTTCTTTCCACTTGAACTTCTCTTCAAACTCAAATTCATGTTTTGGTGTAGTCATGAGTTTAAGGAAGAAAAACAGAGACTTGTAATGATGTCACTAGTCTGTTCTAACATCCAGGATTTGAGTTGACCTTTGCCCTCCAGGAACTGCTTCTTAGAATGTTACAACAGGAACAAGAGAACAACAAACTAAACTTTAAATCTGAGTCATGAATGTTTATTGTAAAAGATTGGAACTGTCCAATTAAGAAGTATGATCCACTTTATGGGTACTACAATTTTGAATATTTTATTTCTTTGAGCTTTTCTTTTATGCTTATTGAAAGAACTGTAATATGTTTAAAAACACAATTAATGACTGTCTGAAACTAGCCAACTATAAAGTAAGATTGATGTCAAAATTAACCTAAATCTATGTAAAGTAACTAAAAACATAAACAAACCACAAAACTAACAAATACAACATAGCTCTCAGTACACTAACAAAAATATTACACATTTGACTGATATCCCAGTTGTGTGACATAAAATATGACTGTAACTCCGGTAACTCTAATCTGATAAGCAAATATGCTCTGGAAGAGCCGGGCAGGAGGAGAATGTCATGATAAGCAAACACCTACTCGCTTATTACGTGAGGTTAATAAGGAGATTCTGGTTGGCTAATAATTATCACCATATTTACCACTATGAGGAAATAGAAAGGACATTCTGGTTGGCTAATAATCACCTCCATACAGCAAATGCTTACATGACAATAAATGTGAAATAATCACCTGCTAAGTTTGCTATTGGGGGTTTTATGTATTTGTAGTACTCTGATTTAATCTAAACAGTGTGAATGTGGATCTTAATAACCATATCTATTAAGCAAGTAAAATGAGTGTTGTTTCTCACTCTGGAAAAAGTATACTTCTTTTTAAGGATAGAAAAAAGAAAAGAAAGGGAGGGAAAAGGGATGAATGGGGAAAGGAAAGGGAATGGAAAAATGAATAAAATGGGAAAAAAAGAGAAGGAAAGGGATGGGGAAAAATAAATAAATAATATGAGAAGAATCCTATCATATATACTGTATAACCTTAAGTTTAAGTGTACAAATACAATTATCTGCTAATGTTTTATTTACTATACACCTTATATTTGATTATGCTTATTAAGAAATGCATGTCAGATTGGGAATATACCCTAATTAATAAAACAGAAATACTATATCTGTAACCATACTAAAGATTTGATTAAGTTTAATGACTGCCAAGTGTTTGTTTATGTTTTACTTTATTAATTTAATAAAAATAAAGGTGTGGTGTTGTTGGTGAACTTTAGACTTTGAAAGGTAGAATGCATACATATGTACACAGTACACACAGTACACACATTAGATTAGCCAGTGTTTTGTGGAAGATTGAAAAACTATTATCAATTGCTCTAGATTTAGTATGCATATGTTATCTTTTCAGAGTCAGTTAGTTTGAGTTGTTTGCAGGAGGGGAGAATGTTTTTGTGCAGCACAGATTATTAAGGTAGTGTCATGCATACTGATAATTAGAGATGCATGTGGAGGTGTGGAGTGGTCATTTGTAGAACTGTGAATAGTGAATAGTAGTGGTCCTGGACCTAGAACCCTGTTAGTTATTATGGGCAGCTGAGAGAGAGAGATTTTCCCATTTCAATATAAGACATATAAGGTTAAATTCTATTTGATATTTAAGTTTCATATGATACTTAAAATGATGTTAAGAAACTTTTTCTTGTCTATTCTGGGTAAACTAAACTGAATTGCATAGATAGCCCACTGGTATGCTTTGTATTTACATTCTTCTTTTAGTATCTTATTCAGTTATTTGTTCTTGCATTATTACTACATAAATTTGGGGGAATAAGCTATATAATCCAATACTACTTGTCTAAAGCCTTTGGAAACAGATCCTTTGTATTATTTATGATCACATTTAATCTTGCTGACTGCAATGCATGTAATCAAATAATTTCCACTACTAACAGTTTTAAAGAAATTTAGTATACATACAACTCTCATTAAGTAAAATATTGAGATGAAACTAGTAACATATCTCAAAACTTCATAGTTAATAAAATTTTGATGGCGGAGGGGCTTCTTCTTTTCTTCCTAAAATTATAATAATTGAAATGATTTTTTGCACAATTTCGATAAATACTGGCGGGCTTTTAGAGACCTGAACTTGTACATTATTTAGATTTATATTACAATTAATTTATTTAGACCATGAGTCATATTTTTGATTAATAAAAGTATATTTGACTATTTCAAAAATATTATAATATAGTATAATATTTCATTATATCACATTATGTTTTCTTGTAATAGGTGTGGTAATTGAAAATATTTTTTCCATTGATTTAAATATACTGGTAAATAAAGTTAGCCTTAGAGATTGAAGCAATAGTATTGTTATGGGTAGTGATAAAGTGACAAAAATATGTGGTTTGCATAAACATTTTTGCAAACCAGGAATAGACCATTCCATGTTAGGTGATGTATATAGTTGTTTTTGTTGTTTACTGATAGAAAGTTTTTTGATTTTGTCCATAACAAGACATAAAAAATTAAATATTGTTACCTATTTCAAAACCACAGAATGATTTTCATACATAAATATGTTTTCAGAGATGCTATCATATAACTGCATTTCGTTAAATGTTAATGGCCTTAATAATCCTATAAAGAGATGGAGTCTACTTAAATATCTTAAAATAAACAAAACACATATTGCTTTTTGCAAGAAACATTTATTAAAAAAAGATCTTGAAAAACTATTATTCAAAGATTATACTGTGCTTGTTGACTCTCGTTTTACTTCTAAAAGAAGAGGTGTGCTTACACTTCTTTCTAATCTTCCATTATGCCCAAAGTTATCAATACTTATTCAGATAAAAATGGTATGATGGGTTTGGTGGTCACTGATATAAAATGTTTTACACATTTGTGAATATGTATTGGATACCCAGAATTGGATCCAAAATAGCTAAAAAATACTTAAATGCTATTAATTTATATGCAAAAGGAGCAATTTTTATTGGCTGGTGATTTTAATTACATATTAACAGAAAGAAATACTACTAAAGATAAAATAAAAGCATCGGCTGCAGCAAAGCAATTAAAATAATTTACAAATATAATGAATTTACATGATATTTATACTTAAAATTAGTTAATTTTCTTAATTACACCCATTACTCATAGAGATTTGGCACACAACCAACATTGATAAAGTATTTGCATCTAATAGATTGTTGTCTAAACTTGATGAAGTTAAAATCATCTCATGTCCATTGTCTGACCACAATGCTATCTCTTTTAAATTTAACATTATATATAATGACTTAATTCATTGGCAAATAATTCCTGAATATATAGTAAAAACTGAGGGATTTAAAGAATGGTAATTAAAAGAACTAAATTTGTTTATGAAATTCAACAATAATAAAGAAGTTACTGATACTATACTGTGGGATTCATTAAAGGCATATTTACATGGTAGGACTAAGAATTGGTATATTTATGAAAGAAAAGAATGGGACAGGAAACTGGTGGATTTACAAGAATAAAATTGATAAATTAAAATTAAACCTGACACCAAAAGATAGCAAGGAATGCTGTGAACTGAAAGATTTAAACCAAAAATATGTAGAAATACTGAATAATAAAATATCTATAAATATGGAAAAAATGAAAATTCGGTTTTATTCTATAAATCCCCAAAATTTACATAGACTAGCAGTAAAATCCAAAAGAATAGGTGGTTTAAATCAGAGAAATGAAATCACATATAAGATTAATGATAAAATAGAAAAGTAATGAACATAAAAGATATTTTAGAAGTCTTTAGGAAACTATTAATTAATAATAGTAATTTAGCAGTCAATAATGAAAAACTAACTGGTATCTACTTAAGGAATAATATAAAACATAAATTATCAGAAGAGCAAAATAATATTTTAAATAACACTATTTGTTTAAGAGAATTGAAAGAACAAATTAAAAATGTAAAAGGCAATAAAGCTCCAGGTCTAGATGGCATAATGCCTGAGATATATAAATTAATTCCTCATAGTATTCTATAAACCCTTTTATAAGTATTTGAAGAGGTCAAAGGCACATTAAGTTTGCCTCCTTCTTGGAAATATTCATTGATATCTCCCATTCTTTAAGAAATGAAAATTAAAAGCAATGCTCTTCCTATCGCCCAATCTCTCTTCTAAATGTGGATTATAAAATAATTTATGTCAATTTTGTCAAAAAGATTAAATAAAATGATAACAGGATTAGTTGAAGAAGACCAAACTGGATTTATTATGCACACAAAAAGTCCAAGATAATACTATTAGACTTTTATCCCCAATAGATGTTGCAAAGAAAAATAAAAAGGAACTTTAAATTATAAGTGTTGCCTTACATAAAGCTTCTGAATCAATTAATTGGGACTATCTCTTTAAATTACTTAATGAATATAATTTTTCAGTGGATATTATAAATCTGATAATGAAATTATATAATAACTCATTGTCTTATACTAAAATTGGTTCATTCTTATCTAGCTCTTTCAAAATATTTAAAGGAACAAAGCAAGGATGCAGTCTGTCACCTTTATTATTTGCGCTATCAGTAGAATCTTTATCTATTAGGTCAAACAAACAGATTAAGGGGTTCTCAATAAACAAGTATAATTCCAGAGTACAACTACTTGCAGATGATATTTTATTAACTATCGGTGATATTGAATCTTCCTTAGAGCATGTTATTAATTCAGTAAGCATTTTGAAAGGATCTCATCTCTAGGGTTTAATCACAATAAAACAGAAATATTATTAATAAGTAAAAAATAAACAGCTTTTTAAGAAATTATAAGGACTTTAATTGGGAAAATAAACAATTTAAACATTTAGGAATTGTTATAAAAATACCTGGAAAGAAACAAGAATTAATTATAAAATTTTACTAAGTTCATTATTTATATTAATAGATAAATGGAACAAATTGTACTTTACTATGGAAGATAGACTTACATTAATAAACATGATTATACTACCAAAAATATTATATTACATACAATCATTAATCTTAATGCCATCTAATTCAATTATTAATAATTCCATGTTAATTAAATTCTTATGGTACCAAAAAAAAATCAAGGATAGGAATTGACTGGCATACTAAATCTTGGGTAGAAGGTCGAATTGGATTTCCTAATATAGAACTATATGCAAAATCAGCAATTCTAAATATAGTAACCCACTGGCTAAATACATCATATACTTCTAACTGGAAATTACTACATGAAGAACTTTTATTTTCAAATACTACAATTGAATTAAATACAATTTATAACTCAAATATTAATAAAATTCTTTGGATTATAAAAGATTTTTGCATAAAGAATAAATGTTTTCTTGCCTCTATTCAATATGTCAATTATATACTAAACATTTTTAAAAGGGTAATGGACAGTAACCACCAACTTAAATCATTATCAATTTTGATATTCCCTATTATCTACACAACTGGTTGGGGTGGCCACAGTGGTGCAGCGGTTAGCTTTGCCACCTGACAGCAAGAGGTTCTCTGGTTTGATCCTTGGCTGGGGTTCCTTTAGTGTGGAGTCTGCATGTCCTCCCTGTGGTCATGTGGATTTCCTCCAGGTGCTCTGGTTTCCTTCCACATCCCAAAGACATGCTGTAGGTGGATTGGATACTCTAAATTGGCCCTAGGCATGAGTGTGTGCATGTGTGTGCCTTCTGTGGAAGGTTGGGTGACGAACTGGCAACTTGACACGGTAAAAACTCCACTACCAATCATGAGCAGACAGGTGATCCACTGTGGCAACCCCTAACTGCGAAAAAGCCGAAAGAAGATCTACACAACTGGTTGTACAGAGTCATTCAATTCTGATAAAATGCTAGATCTTGAAGAAAACAATTTTAAGCACTGGTTTCAATTTCTAGATAGTAATAAGATAATGTCAACTGATAAGTTATTGACCAAATATAGTATGAAAAAAGATAAACACTCACCCCCGGATTTACTAATCTTCCATGCAGGACTAATCTAGTCCTGCACGGAAGCGTCAGTTTAAGAGGATGAGGGCAGTGCGCCATGCATATTAATGAAGGCATGCTGCCTGAACTCCTAATGCTACACAGGACATGGACAAGTGCAGGGGGCGTGTCTGAGAGCAGAGCTCTCTGAATAAACACGCCCCTGCAAAGTGGAAAAGAAGAATGTGTAAATAAATGAGCGAGACCGCTCATAAGTGTCTGCATATCCCCACCAACAGTCCCCATGTGTTCGACAGCAACAGTACATTTAAATAAAATGAAGAAACCCTTTTAGTTATTTTTTTTAAAACCCTGAGTACAGCTAACCATAGGTGAGCAGGTTTGCCCATCGCTTACCTATGGTTAAAGCAGCTAAAAAGGCTGAAGAGGATAACAAGGAATATATATGCAAATGAAGCAGCACAGCAATAGTGTAGTGGTTAGAGCATCCACCTAACGAGTAGGCATTCCATGTTCAAGTCCCACTGCAGCACATGTCATTTTCCATGTGAAATCTGTATATGAACATAATTTTACATCTTTTTACCATATAACCCACATAATAACATTTAAATATGAACTGGAGTACTGCATGAAATGCACATGTGAAGTGTCAGTGTCATAATGAATAAGGCATTAATAAGTAGCTTTAAGCACAAATAAGCAGTAGTAAGCATATATAAGCACCAGTGAGCGTATTTAAGTGCATTTGCATGGGGGTAAGCATTGCCTACACAGATTAAGCAAAGTAGAAGCTAACTGAGTGCAAGAACCTGTAACCGGAGGTTAGCAGTGCTTACCATCACGCAAACCCCTGCAAACCCGCTTACAACTGCTTTAAAGTGTCTTAATCATTCTGGATCCAACAGCCCATGTTCTGCCCAGCAACAAAAGAAACTGCACCTGCAAGGCTCAAACTCAGGACTCTGTACACTATAGTCACAGTAGTTAACCACTAAGCCATCACAGCAATAGATATGAATGAGGTATCAGCAAACTAATCCTCACCACAGGAAAATCAAACCAAACATGTGAACTCAATATATGTACAGTGTGATGTTGGATAACCTGCCACAGAACATAAATATATGAACTGGAGTACTGCAGTAAGCATAGATTTGAGGTGTTATTGTAATAAAGTGTAGAAGTCCCAAGGTCCCCATACAGTGTATGTACACATGAATCACGGATACCAGACACATATATAACCTGTAATGAAGAATAAATCATTGTCAAATGGCAAATATAGTGATAATCAACTATGAAGCAATGCTAACTGTAGCACAGCTCATGTTAGTAAGTGTAAGTAATGTGTAGGGGAGCCAATTCAATCTGCCTAGTGGTATACCTCTTTAAACAGTGCCAACCTTATGTAAGCAGGTGAGCCCATAGCTTAGCCTTTTCAAAACTGACCAATCATGACAAAGTGTGGGAAACTGGCCATATTTACACCCCTCAGGTGGGAATACGTCTCATAACTGGTTGTAGCTTTCTACTGCAGGCAGAATGGCTGGTGTGGGTGAAGGCACTCGATTCAGAGTGCAGAGCTGGGGCATCCAGGAATCAAAATTCATAGTATGGCTCCTGGTAAAACACCATGATCAGAGACTATTGCAGGGCCAGTACCAGGGCTTGCAGTACAAAACGGAGGCCTGGGACAGTCTCACCCATGACCTCACCAGTGCCACAGGTATCCCCCGGACTGGTGAACAGGTCAGGCATCACTATGCTGACCTGAAGTGGTGAAGGGGGGATGTCCTGGAACAGTGGATCCAGGAGTGTCAGCATATGGTCAATGCCCCAGTACTGAGTAGGTACACATACTACTAAGTAGTAAATAATTGCCTAGCTTGTGTATACTATGGATAGGTATGGCTAAATATCAATGCATTTCTCTGACAGCTGCAGATGAGCGGGCTGCAAAGCAGCAAGCCCATGATGCTGGGCTGCAAAGGCTGCGTTGCAAGGCAGGTTAGTAATCAGTCTGCATGTACCATCATAACAAAGAATATAAGAGCCTTAGAAAGTGTTGTACCAGTAGAAATAAATGTGTTAACAGTCTGTGAATAAAGGTATAACCCCTGGAGAGCTTCTATTTACTCTTCTCTCATATGTTTGTGATCTGTTCCGTACTATAAATAGTACTGTTGTATCTTAAGCAGTGTCACCCATGCCGTGGTATGCAGATAAAATGGGTATGAAGTCCTGCATAACAATGTTGGAAGTGCCAAGAGGTCAGTCATATCGTACAAGTTAGGAAGACTTAGATAGAAAACAGTCAAAAGCTTTACATCAATTCCCTGACAGCACAGTGTACTGTGATGTTAGCAATAATTTTTTGTCACACACAGCATGGGTTTGACTCCTGGGAGTGCTACTAAGTTGTATGCATAATCATACCCCACAACTGTACAGACTGTAATACAATGCTTTAGATAGAAAGCTGTACACATAATTACACCCAACAACTGTAGAGAATTTGCTTGAATGTTCAAATTGTAAGTTGCATGCATATTTATACCTCACAACTGTTTCAAGCTGTCCAGTATGTCCAGATAAATGGCCCATATCACCAGCTTGGTACCCTGTTCCCCTCAAAATTCAGTGTGATGATCCAAGAAATGTAGGCAGCTGTCAATGACATATAACTGATAGTCAAATGTGTATATAGTCAGAGAATGTATATGAAAACAAACCTGTCATTCTAGCACCTCAAAGTGTATGACAGGAATTCTCAACATATGTTGCATTAACACCTGCAGCCTGTCATGCCTGTATTTAAGACACAGGTCACATATATAATAATCTATAAACATACCAGTGTACAATATAAGGCCATTGTGTAGTGTAATAATACATGTAAGGGAAAGACCACTGCAGTGACTAAGAATGTTGTGAAAACTACAAGGATATATCAGTTGTTAACTGAACCCTCTCTCTCACCCCTACCATATGTGCATAATAAACCAATGACACTCCTCAACTGGTATGTGTACACTCCAAACTTTTTTGGGACATATGTCCTAATGGTTCATAAATATTCACATTTGTTTCTATGCGTGTACCATGTTAAAATACACCCATATCGGTGGCCTGTTGGCATCAATGAAACCCGCATGCTCCTGCAATGGCCATTGTTGTTCCATATATGCATGTGTTCTGCTTGCTCTGCAACTGTGTTAAATCTGGTGTGTCGGGTTAATGGGAATATCTATGCATGCTGTAATAACTAATCCTGAATGCTGTTGACTGTTATTAACCCATATCTGCCATAAACCTATGACAACACCACTCATATGGGAAGGCCGGTCCCAGCGGACACATCTGTCCCACCTCAGCTGGCCATGGCACCGGGCACCAGCACATCTGGGGCCCAGCCTGGGACTTCAACCTCCTCCGTGGACCCTGTGCCACCTTCAGGAGGAACTGCTGCAGGGGATGGGGCTCACTCCCCCTTGGAGCGAGCACGGAGGGGAACCTGTCACCCATCAACAGGTCCGGGGCATGGTGCATAGGGAGCTTGATCTGGAGTATTGAGAGCGGCTATGCCAGCTTGAGCGCTGAGTGGCGCTATTAGAGGGAGAGCCTGCCCCTCCTACACAGCTCTCAGCACAGCTACCTTTGAGGCCATGAAGGTGCAGTGGTGACTGCCCATGAGTGGGGACCTCAGTCCCACTGTTTCAAGTTGGGGACTCATGGGGTTGTGACTTCCAAACACCCCTCCCTGTCCAAGGTGTTTACCCCCAACATGTGTCATATACCAGCCCTGTATGCATCTTGTGTGTCTTGTCTGTTAACCTACCCAGCCTCTCTTCCCAAATATACCTACTACCCCTCCCCAACATCCCACTCCCCTCTATAAAAAAAGGGCAATCTGTTCCCACAAAAAAAATGTCACCCCATACATAGCTGTCCATTTTGCACATGTGTCCACTGGACACATGTAATCTGGTCTAATTGGCATTACAATGAATATATGTTGTTCTCACCCGTCTCCCAGGGGTTTGAGGGTCCAAATGTACCTGCAAATATAGTGTATATGCGCAGCTTTTGCTGTAGAAAAAATGGGCAGCTATGGACCTTTCCTATACCCTTCCTGCACATGCCTAGCAATTTTCCCTACTGTCTTTCCCTCTTTGTGCCCCATTTTTCACCACTTTCCTATCAACCCCTTTTTCTTTTCTTTTAAAGAAATTAGCATGGGGGTAAGCGGCAGTAGGCATTATTAAGCAGCGGTAGGCGGGTTTGCGCGGGTTTACACGAGGGTAAGTTATGCCTACACAGGTTGAAAAATCTGAAACTGACTGCAAAAAAACATAAGCAGGGGTTGGCAGTGCTTACTGTCGCGCAAACCTGCTTACGGCTGCTCAAAAGTGTCTTAATCACACTGTATCCAATGGCCCTTTTTCTGCCTAGCAACAAAATAAGCAGCCTCTGATAGGATCAAACCCAGGACCCTGCACACCATACCCAAAGTAATTTACCACTAAGCCATCTCAGATATACATATACTTGATGTATTCACAAACATATCATCCAGCCCAGTCATTCAACAGTACAGAGAATGTATTCCAACATGTAGATGTATGTGTGTGTAAATATATTAATGTCTAAACGGTTACAACATATAGATATATGTATTATATATATATATATATATATATATATATATATATATATATATATATATATACATATATATATAAACATATAAACATGCAAATGCCTACATCTATAGATATATATGTCCACATTTACATGTCTAAATATATACGGCAGGTTATATAATTATGTCAGCAGACATATATATATATATATATTATTTTATTTATTTATTTTACATTTGTTGACCGGGCTAGTCCAGCTGGATATATGTCCATTTTCAGTGGAGGCCCGGGGAGAAAAGCTCCACAAATTACAACAACATAAAAGGTCAAGACAAAGACAATAACAGTATAATTTGGTACATAAGTTTTAACAATTATAGTACAAGCCTAAGATTATATATTTTATATTTCAGTAGGAAAAAGGAAAAATTTATCTAAGAATAGATGAATAAGACTAATACATTTGTATTAGAAATGGTGTAGTACAAATCTTTATAACATATTACAAAATTAGATACACCTAGTAATTTATGATAAGAGATACTGAGGTCTCACAAAAAGCTAAGAAAGAAAAACACTAGAGATCAATAGATAAAGAAGAACAGCAAACAAGGATAGATTTCTAGTGTTATTTAACACATAGGTTGTGATACTATATGAAGGTGTTTGATCATTCCACTGTATATACTTATTTACATGAGAAAAAATCCTAAGGAAGGTTAAGCTCACTAAAAATTAGTGAGACAACACAAGATCATGATAGGCTAGGAATTGTGGGAGTCTAGTTAATAGTTAGGTACTTAGTCTGAGTTAACACAGGGGCATAGCCAGTGTGATTTGAGGTAGGGTTTAAGCTTGCTTTTAAATAAGCTGACAGAGGATATTGAGGTTAGCTGGCTTGGGAGGATGTTCCAAGCTTTACCTACTGTATTGGAGAACAAGGTGTCACCAGCTAAGTTGTTGGATTTTGATATTTGTACAAGTAGGTTATTAGCTGATCATAAGGTCTTGAGGTTATTATAAGGGATGACTAGAGATGTATGTATGGGTGTATTTTGAGGTAAATACAGGATCTTATGGGCTACTATTAATTGATTGAAAAGTATTAAATTTGGCAGCTCTAACCATCCTAACTGATTCAGATTGATACAGTGATGAGTTCTATAGGAGGACCCAGCTGCAAATCTGGCAATATTGTTGTAGGAGGATGTAAGTTTACTCAGATTACTTCTACATATTTTGGTATAGATAGGGGAGGCATAGAGCAAGGTAGAGATGAGGTGGGTACGAGCAATAGTAACCCTGGCTGGAGGTGTAAGAAAGGGTTTTATTCTATAGAGGGAACCTAGTTTCTTGTTTACTATTTTTATGGTGTTATTAATGTGAGGTTCAAAGGACAAGTTGTTATCTATTAGTACCCCAAGTAGTTTGGTGGTTGGTTCCAGAGATATTATAGTTCCATCATTTGAAGTAATAGTAAAGTTAAGTGGGGAGGTTCTGGTGTGGGGGTAAATAGTAGCATTTTTGTTTTTTTGGGGTTAAGGATAAGACGTCTTTGTAGGAGCCAGTTTTCAACTGTACTAAAGGTCATTTGGGTTAGTGACTGAAGTTCTGATTGAGAAGCAGCAGCATATGAGTGTGGAGTCACAGCGTATTGGATACAGTCAGCTTGAGGAATTACAGAATGAAAGTCATTTGTAAAGATGGAGAAGAGTAATGGGCCAAATATAGATCCTTGCGGGACCCCTAGCGTGACTGGGACGTGGGAAGATAAAGTATTTTCCCATAGTACAGCCTGTTGCCTGTTATGTAGGTATGATTGGAACCACTGTATAGTATGGTTGTCCAATGACAGGTTTTTGAGTGTGTCTATAAGGAGGTGGTGATTCACCATGTCAAATGCTTTGGACAGATCAATAAAAACAGCTGAGGATAGAGTATCAATATTACGATTGCTGTTAATATGGTTAGTGAAGGATAAGAGAGCAGAGGTGGTGCTATGAAACGGTCTAAAGCCATGTTGACAGGGTGCTAATAAATTGTGATCAGTAGGTAGGTTAACAGTTGTATGTGTATACATTTCTCCATTATTTTGCCAAAGGAGATAGAATAGCTATGGGCCTATAATTGGACAACTCTTTGGAGTTACCGCCCTTATACAGGGAATTATGTGAGAGACTTTCCAGATTAGGGAATAGATCCTTCAGAAATAGTTCTGTTAATGAGGATGGATATGGGGTAGGCTATGACTTTAGCAGCTTTGCAGGTATTCTGCAGGTAATTTATCAGCAGAGAGAGTAGTGGGTTTAAGTTTCTGTATGAGGTTACAAATAAGTGAAGTGGGCACTGGCTGAAAATGAAATTGATGAGAATTATTGGTAAAGGTTGTGGCAGAGCCTGGGATGCTAGGGGATAGCTGGTTGGCTAGGGATTGTATGGTTTCAGTGAAAACAGTATTAAATGAGTCTGCTATTTGGATGGGATTGTTTTGATCAGAGCCAGAGGAGAGGGAGTACTTGAGCATCCAGGGTGTAGGAGGTTATTGATACCTCGCCAGAATTTTTGGGGATTATTTTGGTTGGTTTGTTGTAGTTGGTAGTAGTAGTTTCTTTTATCGGCTAATATGGCTTTTTTGTTTCATTTCTTAGCTGTCTGAATTGCAGGTGGTCTGAGGAGCTTTTTGTTGAGTGCCATTTGGCCCATTGTTTATTTCTTTGGAGGATTTTTTTGTTTGGTCATTTTGGTGAGCCATGGTGCGGTTTGGTTCTAATTCTAACTTTCGTAATGGGGCATGGCTGTCTAAAATGGTTAGAAATTTAGAGTTAAAATATTTCACAGCATTATCTATTGGGAGGTATTTCAGGGGTGACCAGTCACAGGTGACTGGTTCAGCTTGAAAGTGAGCAGGGTTAAAATTTTTGGTAGTGCGAATAGTTCTACAGATGGCAGAGTTTAGGACGACAGTTTTTGTTCTGATTAAATAAGTAAGCAAGTGATCACTTATGTCCTCAGGGAGGGTGCCTGTTTTATAGTTTAGTTGGGGGGTATTAGTGAGTATCCAGTCAAGGGTACTAGTTTTGTTGTTAGTTTTATTGTTAGTTTTATTGGTGCGGGTTGGGGATGTTATAGTTTGGGTAAAACCATATAAGTTGATATGAGTAGAAGGCTGCTCAGATATACAGGAGTTCCAGTTAATGTTAAAATCTCCAAGTATAATGGTTTCTTGGGGGTAGTTACTTGAGAGCTATATATATATATATATATATATATATATATATATATATATACATAGATAGATAGTAGATAGATATACATATATAGGTATATATGGACATACATCTGTAGATCATCATCATCTTATTTCGGCTGTTCCCCTTAGGGGTCACCACAGTGGATCATCTGTTTCCATTTCTTCCTGTCCTCTGCATCATGCTCTTTCACACCAACCGCTTGCATGTCCTCTCTCACCACATCCATAAACCTCACCTTAGGCCTTCCTCTTTTCCTCTTACCTGGCAGCTCCATCCTTAGCATCCTTTTCCCAATATACCCAGCATCCCTCCTCAGCACATGTCCAAACCAACACAATCTCACCTCTCTTGCTTTGTCTCCAAACTGTCCAACCTGAGCTGACCCTCTAATATACTGATTCCTAATCCTGTCCAACCTAGTCACACCCAGTGCAAATCTTAACATCTTTAACTCTGCCACATCCAGCTCGGACTCCTGCCTTTTCGACAATGCTACCGTCTCCAACCCATATAACATAGCTGGTCTCACTACCCTCTTGTAGACCTTCCCTTTCACTCTTATTGGTACCTGTCTGTCACAACTCACTCCTGACACTCTCCTCCACCCATTCCACCCTGCCTGTACTCTCTTCTTCATCTCTCTTCCACACTCACCATTACTCTGAACTGTTGATCCCAAGTACTTAAACTCATCCACCTTTACCAACTCTACTCCCTGCATCCTCACCATTCCTCTACCCTCCCTCTCATTTACACACATATATTCTGTTTTAGCCCTGCTCACCTTCATTCCTCTCCTCTCTAAAGCATATCTCCACCTCTCCAGGGTCTCCTCAACCTGGTCCCTACTCTCACTACATATCACAATGTCATCTGCAAACATCATAGTCCATGGGGCCACCTGTCTAATCTCATCTGTCAACCTGTCCATCACCACTGCAAATAAGAAAGGGCTCAGAGCTGATCCTTGATGTAATCCCACCTCCACCTTAAATGTATCTGTCACTCCCACCACAGTCCTCACCAATGTCACACTACCCTTGTACATATCCTGTACCACTCTTACATACTTCTCTGCCACTCCCGACTTCCTCATACAATACCACAACTCCTCTCTAGGCACCCTGTCATATGCTTTCTCTAAGTCCACAAAGACACAATGCAACTCCTTCTGACCTTCTCTGTATTTCTCCAACAACACTCTCGGAGCAAATATTGCATCTGTAGTGCTCTTTCCTGGCATGAAACCATACTGCTGATCACTAATCATCACCTCCCTTCTTAACCTAGCTTCCATTACTCTTTCCCATAACCTCAAGCTGTGACTGATCAATTTTATCCATCTGTAGTTACTGCAGCTCTGCACATCACCCTTATTCTTAAAGATAGGTACCAAAACACTTTTTCTCCACTCCTCAGGCATCCTCTGACTTTCCAAAATTTCATTAAACAATCTGGTTAAAAATTCCACTGCCATTTCTCCTAAGCACCTCCATGCTTCCACTGGTATGTCATCTGGGCCAACAGCCTTTCCATTCTTCATCCTCTTCATAGCTGTCCTTACTTCCTCCTTGCTAATCTGCTTCACTTCCTGATTCACTATCCCCACATCATCCAACCTTCTCTCTCTCTCATTCTCTTCATTCATCAGCCCTTCAAAGTACTCTTTCCATCTATTCAACACACTCTCCTCACTTGTGAGTACATTTCCCTCACTGTCCTTTATCACCCTTACCTGCTGCACATCTTTCCCAGCTCTGTCCCTCTATCTAGCCAATTGGTACAGGTCCTTTTCTCCCTCTTTAGTGTCTAATCTCTCATACAACTCTCTATATGCCTTATCCTTAGCCTCTGTAGATAATGGGGAAATAACAAAACATATATGTCCTCATGTAATGTTAATGGGGTTGAGAGGCCCCACACAATATATGTCTGGTATGAATAGGTATACCCCCCAGCGAAGCACGTCTCCCCCCCCCATAATACAGTACCATGTATTGTAGATCCAATAACCAGGACCAGACACGACATGACCATCCCTAGGATACATATACACAGACACATATATGCAGATACAGGTATATATATATATATATATATATATATATATATATATAAATATATATATATATATATATGTATACATATATAGCTATATATGTAACTACACATACACACACACAGATTTGTACAGTAATATACATATGTAGTACGTGCACACAGTATGGAGCAGCCAGTATTCCTACAGTCAGCACCTTACCAACTGGAAACTGTATGAGCCAGCCATAAGAATGACATTCATAGCCTGCAACATATACCCACAGAGATATAAAAGGGTATACCACCACACACAGGTGTGCATAAATGAATGTGAAAGCTTTATTTGTGTACTATGACAGTTGTATATGCCATGTCATATAGCTGTTTAAATACTGACATCCATATGAGCAGTGTAATGCAACTGTGAAACAGTTATACTAAGTCAGTAGTCTGGAAAGGTTGACATATGTTGCTGTCCAGGCCGAGGCCTTCAGGTAGTACATTAGTAATGACAGACTGGGCCACAGCATACCAGACAATCAACAGTACATAATGCAGATGTATAGGTCAGCAGCCTCTATCTACACTCTGTACACAATCCCTAGGGGGAACAGACCCCAGTTGACACAATGGGATGGATCTGTTACATAACAAGGCATAACTGACACCATCACAATCACACTGACAAACAGAACATCCCATATGGCAGGAGGCAGTAGGCCTGCATTTACCCAAGGTGGATTGTATGGTAAAGTACATCCAGATACCTTAAGGCAGCCTATCCCAGATACGCACACATGTTGTAACACCCTAGGTTAGTCATGGTGCACCCCCCCTACACTCACTGATACTGGGCCATATACCAGTGTTATATACACTGGCCTCTGGAGTGCAATAGGGCACACATGCATTGTGTAGGTGAAACCCAAACATATATGGCCCCAACCTCCCAGTATGTGTGGGGGACACAACATCAGTGGAGTGATGGCAGGAATGACAGCATGACATACACACAGCCCACTACATAACAACCCCTGAAAGCATGTCATATGTACAAAGCCTGGTATGTAGTGGAGGACAGAGTCTGGAACACAGGCACATAAGTGTAAAACTGTTGTCATACAGTAAGCAAGATATGTATATGTGTACATATCTATATGGATGTATGTATACTTATTTATACATATATGTTCACCATATGTCCTGCACATGGAGTGGAGCTGTACCTCAGCCCCAGTAGTCCCAAACTCTCAGTGCAAGGGGATGTCATGTATGTACTGCAGGTATATTTGTAGACTATTGCTACTGTAATAAGGCTTGTCTTCACAGAAATGGCGTGTGTGTGGGAGGCCACATCTGCTGTTAACATGTGCGCCATTGGCTACTTACAGACATCCTAGGGTCATCATAGTACAATACCACTAGCATAGTAACGCCCCTGTGGACTACAGCTTCAATATGTCCAATATATGTGGACCGTCTGACACACTCGGGTCAGTCCAGGAGTATACATAGAACCCCTTCATGCAAGACATGTGGACCAAGCCTGTCAATGTGGATGTTAACAGCCATGTAGCTGGGTATAACATGTACATACTGGTATACATTTGCCCCCATAGGTTATGCATTCATACACCCCTGTCTGTCCTGACACATAATAACCACTGGTAAAGAGTTGCCATAGCCACATACTATCCGCTAGTTACTGACATACATCTGAACAACATTGCACTGCTTTGTCTGACATACATGACTGTTATGGTGGCCAGGCAGTAGTACATCTGGCAAGTATCTGGCCATGAGATCTCACTGGATAAGTACAGTAAGATGTTAGGCATGTAACAAAGCACAGTGCAGGCTACAGTCAGACTGACTCAACACTGGAAACATCTCCTATGTGGGAATATACATGTACCTGCATAGATAGCAGGCTCTACAGGCCCTTCGACACCATCCCCCAGTCTGGAAACATAGATTAACATACTAATCCGGCCATACATCCCTATGCCACTCGATGGTTTGCTACATGGCTTACTGACAGACCCCAAACTGTAGGTGTAAATGACTCCAAATCCATTCCCAGACATGTGACAAGTGGAGTACCTCAGGGTTCAGTCCTGGGACCACTGTTGTTTGGCATCTACATCTCTGAAGTACAGGTCAACAGTAAGGGATTCTGGCTAACAAAGGTAACAGATGACTGCAAAATGGGTGTCATTATGAGCCTGACTGTACTGCATGATATGTTACTGATACCAGCCTGACATCATACAGGTGGGATGGAGTACTGTTAACATCTTGTGCCCTTGCTGTGTAATGTCCTGGTTATGGGATCTGCAACAGTTGGTAGTGTATTGCAGGGCAGATGTGTTTAGCTGTGGGGGGGAGAATACATATTCGTGCATGACGTACGTTGCTTGTGCCTGTCAACTACATTAAAGGTGCATGTGGACATATATGTTTCTGCTATGTTCCCACTTTATCTACAGATGTATGTCTGTATATACCTATATAGATATAAATTTCTGCTTACATATATGTGTATATATATATATATATATATATATATATATATATATATATATATATATATATATATTTCTACATATATCAATATGTTGTATCTGTTTAGACATTAATATATTTTCACACACACACACACATACATCTACATGTTGGAATACGTTCTCTGTATTGTTGAATGACTGGGCTGGATGTTATGTTTGTGAATACAACAGGGTAATGTATATGTGAGATGGCTTAGAGGTGCATAACTTTAGCTATGGTGTGCATGGTCCTAAGTTCTAGCCTAGCAGAGATTGTTTATTTTGTTGCTAGGCAGAACAAGGGCCGATGCATACAGAGTGATTAAGTTACTTTAAAGGAGTTGTACATGGGTTTGCACGGGTTTGTGTGGAGGTAAGCACTGCTAAAGTCTGGTTACAGTTTCTTATACTCAGTTAGCTGCTGAATTGATTAACCTGTGTAGGCATTGCTTAGCTCCACGCAAACCCATGCAAACTTGCTTACAACCGCTTAAGAGTGCCTCAGTCACTCTGTAGCCAACACCCCTTGTTCTGCACAGCAACAAAATAAACTGCCTCTCCAAGGCTCAAACCTAGGACCCTGCACTCCATACACAAAGTGATTTACCACTAAACCATGGCAGATATACATAACCTGAGGTTTTCACAAACATATCCTGCAGCACAATCAGTCAACAGTACAGGAAATGTATTATTATCACACCACATAACCTGTTATTGAAAGAAGTCTGGACAAAGTATGCCACACTGTGGGTAGAAATAGGGATATATGTCAACTAATGCTCTGTTACACTTAAAATGCTGCTGGTTGCACAGTTATATGTATTAGAACACATATGTAGAAGGAGATAAAGTCTGAAACACAAAAGTGGTGCACTAGTTACTGACTTCAATGCTGCGATCATTCATGACAATTGCCAAGTGAATGAGGAACAGGCCAAAATATGAGCTGAACATGCATGGACATATGGACAGATATATATCTGTAAATGTAGACAGACAGCTATATGTAGACATATATATTAATGTATGACTCACAAATAATCGTATAACAGCAATTGTATATAGATACCTATATATGTTCATATGTATGTGTGTGTATATATATATATATATATATATATATATATATATATATATATATATATATATGTATAAATATATATATATATATATATATATATACAGATGTGTGTATATATATATATATATATATATATATATATATATATATATATATACATATATATATATATATATATTTATATATATATATACACACACATACAGATGTATATCTCTATAGATACATATATATATATATATATATATATATATATATATATATATATATTATATATATATAATATATATATATATATATATATATAGTTATATGAGATATATATATATATATATATATATAGGTACATACACATACACACACATAAGGTATCAATAGCCATACATATGTAGAAGTAGTGTGGAAGTACTGGGTGCAAAGTATATCCCTCAGCCACAAGCCCTTCAACTGGCACATGCAAAATGTGTAGTGTGACAACCATTCCCACAAATGAGAATACTGACATTAAACATATACCCACCCACAATTCAAAGGACATGACACGACACACAGGTATGCATACACAGATAACCTTTATTCCTGTACTATACAATAATGTATGCCAGTATTGACACCACATAAGGTCTGAAATATGTAATCAGTCATGAATGCAAGGCCCACACAAAACAGTAGATGCAAGCAATGTGTATATATACCATAATATGCTGTCCAGGCCAAGGCCTTCAATTAGTACAACAGTAGGAACATGATTTGCCTTCAGGATATGTAACAATCAACAATTACAGATGTAGTTCAGCAGCCTCCAGTTACACTCTGTAATCAAGCCCTAGGGGGAAAAGTAGCACTTGTGTTAATGTCACAGTATCTTGTACATAACATTGATTAACATAACACCTCACCAGCACAATGGATGACCCTCTTTTTAACAGTTATATCACTGAAAATGTGCCATAGCTTAGGTTAATGGCATAGAACCCCCCCCCCAATAGAAGGCTGTACATGGTCAAGGAACACTGTGTACCACACACTTACCTCAGGAATGTACAAGGGCACATATGTGTTCTCCAGCTGTTGCCCCCATATATATGGACATGGCCCAGCAGTTGGTGTGGGAGTCCATGACATGACTGGGATGATAGCAGTAATGCTAGCAGTAAATAATGATGGGCCATTACCTAACAACCCTTCCTGTTTCACAGCAGGACAAAGACTGGCATATATGTGCATGACAGATGCAGGAACATAGGGCCATATTTGCATTATTGCTGTTACACACCCTGGAAAATGCTGGTGTTACAGGATTCATTGCAGCATACCCTTATGCAGGGATATGACATTGAAATACAAATGGATGTAGCCATGTACTGATAGCACTCAACAGACAGAATGCCAAAGATATACTTGGGACAATACATGTGTGGTGCACAGACAAAACCTAACAGCCAAGACCCTGGTATCACATGGATAGGCCCACAGTTGAGAGCTATGCAGACAGACAACATTCCATGAAAAAGTACCATCTACACAGAAACCCTGTAAGAACAGCAAGATACATTGCACACAACAACATTACTCACGCTGTCTGTAAGTCTGGAACCTTACCCAAATGTGGATTTGGCCTGTGTCTGCAGGTTCTGCTGTAAGAGGTATTGCTACCTGTTGTCTATAACACTGATGTCCACACACAGGAAGGATGACACCCACACTGTAAAGGTGAAGGGAAAACGCCCACAGAAGGCAGCAATTTATAGTACAGGGCTGCCATGACAGTTGTTATCTGAAGTACTACACAGCAGGCTGCATGCAATTAGCAACTGGTGGACACTAACTGGTGCAGAGGCCACCACCTGATCATGTGCAATACCAACAAAAGCATGCTGCAATCTATTCAAACTAGCTCAATCACACTACTGGAGAGAGAGAGAGAGAGAGAGAGAGAGAGAGAGAAACTTCAAGAAAGTTCACAAACCTCAGGTTTGTGTTACAGTGGAAACAACATAACAGGTATCAGCGAGTGCTGGTGTGAAGCGACCAAAAACCAAAACTGAAATGATATGCACCAACAGGATAGTGTGGTGAAAGGAAACCTTTCACTAAATCACTCTTCAGATGACAAAACTTCCAAACTTCCAAAAAGAAATCACCACGCTAACTCTAGCAATGTGGAGCAGTAAATCCTTTAATCACAGTGGCTAAGCCATCGCGGCTTCTTCAGACTGTTATACAACAATAAAACTCAAACAGTTATCTTTATAACATATTCCCTCATCCCACTGGTTAAAAGCGTCATTACACATATTCAAACACTAAAACACAAAAGCATTTGATCTGCCGCATTCATGCAGTACAAGCCGTTTAGTTATCTACAAAAGGTAATCACAGATACCAAAGAACACCACTCCATATATAAAAATCAGTACATATGGGAAACAAGTCACGATAAACACTGAGTAAAAACATTTATAGAGTGTGCTACATGGTCCTCCTCAAGATAGAACAACAGGTAAACATTGTGATAGGAACACTCAATATAGCATCATAAAAATATTTTCATATTTAACTAACCTACGCTTAGAACGCTGATCATGTGTATAAAAAGTAAGCCTATACTTACTATTCTAAAACCATCAAATCCTTAAAAACGTAACAGACAATGCTGCTTCTTCTACTTGCAAACAGCTACACTATCAAAACACTGAACCACGTCGCTCCTGAGAATGTCGTCATCATGAACTTAAAGGGACGGCTCTGGAGTCAGGCATTTGAAATTCGGGCTCTGTAGTGGTTGATTCCACCTCAGATGGAGAAAAAATGTGTAAGTGTACACAACTATATTAAAGTCACCTAACTTGTAAATTATAATCTAAAATTTGATTCTTCCTGCTAAAAAATCGCACACAGGATGCAGACTGTTGATTCTGAAGGGTATTATCGACATTTAACATACAAATGCTCTATTTCTATAAAAAACCTAAAATAGGACATACTAATCCTGGAACCGAGTGTAAAATAATGTATACGCGTTTCCATGGAATCAAATACAGCTCACACGCTCTATATACTCTAAATACTAGTGTGTACAGGCGTAAGCATAGGCATAGCGTAAACCTACTTTAACCTCGCACTCTTAAAACCTGGTCGTGTTGTGGACCAACAACGATCTGTGACACCACTACTAACTATGCAGTGAGTCTCTAGATGTACTATAACACAGTATCTGACCATTAAAAAGATGAAGCTCGACCACAGCTCTGTGGTGTGTATATGAACAAAGAGATGTCACTTGGAGTGTACAATAGAGGGAGAGAAACAGAGAATGAGGGAGGAAGGGGGATGAACGGAAGAAAACAAAAGACAGAAAAAAGGGGGGACGATAGAAAGGGGAGGTTAGATATGAAAATGAAAGTTGAAAAGTGGGATAAAAATATATATATACAAAAAGTATATATATATGTGAAAAAGAAAGGTGAAAAGAAAGGGAGGATATAGTAGAGGGAAAAAAGGGGTAGGAAATGATGGGAGAGAGGGGGGGAGAGGGGGGAATGGAAAGAACAAGATGGACAAAGAAGGGATGAAACCAGAGGAAAAGATGAGGAAAGGAGTCTGTTGGTGTGTATTACTAAAGTATAAAGTGGAAGACAGGTATGATACAATACTACGGTGTTCTATAGATCCTGCTGTTAGGTAGAAATAATCTCCTTTTCCAAAGGAAAAGGGGTCTGTAGGTGCATATTACTAGAGTACAAAAGTGGAAAACAGGTTGTGAACACACTACTACTGTGTTCTATAGATCCTGCTGTTTAGGTACGAACAATCTCCTTTTCCGAAGGAAGGGCCTGACCTGTACTTTGTCATTAAGACCAGGGTACAACTCAGCCCTCAATCTTATAATCCATTTCGTCTCATTCTCCAGGGTGAAGTTAACAATATCCCCTCCTCTCTTATCGGTATGATCTTCTGAATGACAAAGAATGTAAAAGAGTGGGCCCTCTCTCTTTTTGATGTTTAGCCAAGGCATTAACCACTGAGGCTGTCCTAATGTGGTAGATGTGCTCCCTAATGCGTTCTCTGAATGACCTGGTTTACCAACATAGAACGCTGACATGCTTCACAGATCGCCATGTAGACTATATTGAGCTTACAGGAGGTTTTAGTATAAAACTGTAGCTCCGTTGGGTGGTGGGATGGATAAAGCTCACTGTCTCATTAATAAACATGCACTGATTGCATCTACCACACGGTGTGGTGTTGTCAACTGTGTGCTAAGTGTCTCTGTAGCTAAGTTGTTCCTAGGTTTACACAAAATCCTCTTTAAATTGGGTTGGTTCTTGTAAGTAATACTTGGCATGACCCCACTATCTCCTTTATGTCAGGGTCTAACATCAGTAAATCCCAATGTTTCTCCAAGATTTGTTTCAGACCCCTGAATCTTTGGTGTAGAACATGGAAACCCTATTCTTATTGGGGTTCGAATGGCTGTTCAATACTAAAGCAGGTAAAGGCTCAGAGTAGTATGGTTTAAGCCTGGTATTTCTGAGGCTTTCAACATCAACAGCAGTACATTCAAAGGTACTTTCATTGTAACCCCTTTTTAAGAATCTAGCCTTCAAGCCTTTAAGTTCATCTGCATAGCCTTCATTGGTAGGGTTCAACCTAGAGGCCCTCATTATCTGGCCCTTCATTACATTGTCGAATACGTACTTGGGATGCATACTATCCCTGTGTAGAATGGTGTTCCTGAAACATAACTTCCTGTGCACATTTGTGTTAAGGAGCCCATTACTGAGTCTATTGATGCTCACATCCAAATATGAGATATGGTCTACTGAATAGTTTAAAGTGAACCTAAGAAACTCAGTTGAACTGTTCATGTATTCAACAAAAATCAACAATGCCTCTCTGTCTCCCCTCCAAATAAAGAAAAGGTCATCGACAAACCTACGGTAGAAACCAACATGTTCCTGAAACTGTCGTGTATTAAATAGGAAAGACTCTTCCCATTGTGCCATGACAAGGTTGGCGTAGCTATTGGCACAAGACGTGCCCATAGCCACGCCATCCTTCTGTAGGAAGATGTCATCTCCAAACATAAAAATAAAAATAAAATGAATGCTATAAATAACAATGAGAGTTATCTAAGTTTATCAAATGACTTGCAAGTTTTGGAAACTGAGACAATTAAGTTAAAAAAGCTGCAAGTCCAACGGCAATATTTTGAAGCATGTTTGGACAAACACATTATTCCTCGTGGGCTACGTATTTTACTCAGTAATGGGCTCCTTAACAC
>NC_056745.1:705439010-705444010 GCF_019279795.1 Protopterus annectens | reverse complement strand
CCAGCAGGAGAGAACAGCCATGTGAACTGATGTGGTCTGCAGGGTGAATCAGGTGGGGTTGCACAGCTGAACTTATAAGCAGGTCCACCACCATTGTAGTGAACTGCTCTGGCAAGTACGACGTTGTGCCGGTGCTGTGCGGGGTGACCACCTTGCAACGGGGGGGGCATAACATCCCTTCCCCTTCACCTGAGTGGAGGAGCTGCTCTTCAGCCTGGTAGCACCTGCCTGTCCGCAAGAGCTCCAGACCTATATGGTCATGAAGGTGGGTGCTACTCACATACTACACATTCAGCATGCAGGTAAGGTTCCAGGGAATATCAGTAAACCACTGTAGTGTATGCATCTGTACAGGTAGACCATGCATGTGTGAGATGTGGGGTATGTTGCTGTGTAGTACCGATAAACCATAGTACTATGGACTTCAGCTGTTGTTGTACTGTAATATTGCAGCCACCCTGTAGCAATGCCACAGCTGTGGCCACTGACATCAACTCTATCCCATGTCAATATAGGTACCTCTGGGATATCAGCAAGGCAGCGGCTTGATGCCGGTGAGTATGGTTTAAGGTTATGCTTGGCAATTCACTGTGCATGTCATAGCTAAGGTGTAGGCCATGTACACATCTAACACACCTACCCATAATGCATGCTGTACATGTGCACTGACACAGCACACACCTCACTAATGGGATTACCAGCCTCAAACACATGCAATACACAGTCCATCTCAGACAACTATGGCTACACTCCAGTGCACATTGCCCTGCCAGAGCTGACATCTACCCAACATACACAGCTATGTCACACAGAGCAGTTGAACATGCTACATATAACAACATCCCACTCCCTCTAACACACGCTCCAGGGTCCTAAACCTAATCAACACATCACACAGAACATACTGGAAGGATAGGGCCCTGTCCTGGGGAAATCACCACACTCTGGAACGAATTACCCATACATGTCAGGCAATGCTACTCATTGGCCCTCTTGACAGAAACACTTGGCAATTGGATGGGGAATGGGGAATACACCCTGGGTAGCATGTGTGTGCCACAGGCTGACAGGAGCACAGGGAATAACATTAGTGGGTGGTGCATGGCAGGCAACCCCTATGGCTAGGCTTATGCAGGCCCCAGGACCAAAAGAACAGTACTCACCTATGAACCTATGTGTACCACAGGCAACATCAGCCAGGGCCCAGTCATGGTCAATAATAATCTTTACACTCACCATAGGTACAGTACAATGTCTCTGTGATTGGTCTAATGGTAATCTACCATGCATACATGCACCACTGATGATGACTTATGTGAATACACATCAAGCAGTCACTAAACACGTGTCCACACGTGATCCAGGAACACACAGAGGCTGTGAGCAGCAGCAGAAACACACCTGACACACAGAGACACATCTTGCAGTGGTGTGCACACCCGTGAGGTATGGTGCACAGTACATGCCAGGGTGCTGAACAGATGCACAGCAATGCTGTGGACATACGTGCAGTGGGTTCCAGGGGGAGGGCCATCACCTACAAACAGAAGCCATGCGTCACAGCCATGTATAATGTTGGTAACGGGGATTGACTGCAGTTGCACTGCATGCTGTTCCACCCCACATGTCCTGCACGCCGACGAGTGTAATTACAGGTATGTGTGTGATACTGTGCTGCACCATCGCCTGCTATTGTGTGTGTTATGGGGTTGTGGGAGCTGTCTGTAGGTGCTGTCTGGTGTAGTGTATGGGTTGCCGTGTATGTCGACTGCATGTGTGTATGTCTGTGTGTCTGGCCATGTCTGCACACATATGTGTGTGTATTTACTGGTTAGTGGTGTTGTACAGGTCTTACAGTCTGTTCCCTGTTTTCCCCTCACAGGTGGTGAATCTGATGCCACTGATACCGACAGTGACCATGAAGATAGGTGTGTTGAGGCACAGGAATGGTCATCCTTGGCTGCAGCTGGGCCACCAATTGACAACCCACATGTATCCACACCATCCACGCACACAGTCACACTGCCTCTACACACCTCATCTCCATTGACCCTAGCTGAGGGACAGCCTATGGTTGACATGGGCCAGGACAGTGTGGTATCTATGGCACGTGTGTCAGAACACAGCAGCCATAGCCAGATATCTGGTGGGGTATCACATAGGCAGATGTGCAGGGGTGCTCGTAGGAGCACTGCTGGTCATCATGCACCTGGCAGACGTGCAACATCTATTACAACCACACATATGTTCCAGACTGTCATGGAGGTACATACACAGATGGAATGGTACACCAGCCAGGGTCTAAAGGCACAGAGGGCTCATCACACCTTTGTAACTGACAGCATCCGTGACCTAGCAGGTGCCATCTGTAATTACACCGAGGTCATGGATAGACAGTGGGGTGAGACATTGGAATTAATCCAAAATGTCATGTCTATGTGTCAGGACAGGGCGGGATGGTTGTGACGTCCACATGGATGTATGCCAGCAACACCAGCAGCTGGAGGTCACCGTGGACTCCAAAAAGTCACAGCTGCTCCCGTAGTGGCAGTACCAACCCCAGCACTGTGGGGCGGCTGTCCACAACCCATCAGAGCAGACCACATGCATGTGGCCCTGGCCAGTCCCAGGAGGGACCTGGATCCAGTGGATGTCTGTCAAACTCAAGGGACAGTACTCGGTCTGGCTCTGTACCTGATATTGCCTGTAGCACTCCTGCCAGGCACAGGTCCATTGTACATGGCCAGAGACAGTGAACTGCAAGCCCTGCCAGGTACAGTCTGCAGCTGTCCCACAATTTCCTGCATAGGGCAACCACATGGAGGAACTGTGTGCATGCAGACACACACACGTAAACAATGAACCTAGGGCAACCCCATACCTGCACACACGACATCACCATTGGCCCATAACAATACACAGCCCCCTCACACACACACATGTTGTCAATTGTATGACTTAGCCAAGGCCTCTGGCAAACCAGCAACACTCCCTGTGCATATGATGATACCTGTGCCACTGCCTGACATCCATAACATCGATGCTGGGACAGGCTAATATGGTTCTGATGCACAGGGTGACTGTACAACAGTGTAGCAATGGAATGATGTGTAGCATGTTGTCTGCAGTAAAGTGTAATGCTAATATCTTGGAAGGTGTAGCTTTGCAGCCATGATGCATCATAGCTTTAATTAACAATGTTGTATTGTTGTCACCAGTATCTGTTCAGATTATGTTGTGTTTGTCTATGTGCCACATGGCTGATGGGTGCAGTGGTGTCAGCAGGCCTTCTACAGTGGACACCAGTAAGTGTAGTGGGTGGTACACATGCCATAACTGGGTACAACACAGAGTGCCTTTTTTTAGGATGCAGTACAGGTACAGGACTGTACATATGGAGGTATGTCCCCGTGCAGGTAACACATCCGTTGCACATGTAATCCCACCAAGACAGGACAGGCACAACCACACAGTGCTATATATGCAGTCTGCAATGTGGATGACATTGAACATGCTAACAGCAGGGTGTATGTCCCTCTCCCCACTCTACTGCGATCCTCACCTAAGTAACATGTGTGTGCCAATGCTGGTGGCATAGCCCTACCCTTAGGAGGGTGTGAGGTACTCTACTACTGTGAATGGTGTAGACAGCAACTAACAACCTGATTACATACACTGTACAGTATTACAGACAGCTATGTGGTGGGATAGATGCAACAGTAACTGCAATTATGGCAGTAGTGTCCACAACAGCCACACCCAGTGAGGCATAGCAACCCCAGTAGTGCTGCACATCTCAACAGTGTGGAGGAGGGCATTGACACATCTATGACCTGTGAAGGACTGTATGCCCACGGGATGGCACCTGTGGTATGTTGGCATATGCCAAGCAGTCCTGGTGGAAACATATCCTGTGAACGGAGGTCGATCCCGTAACAACTACACACATTCCTATAAGCAGGATGGTGTACAAAAGCTTGCTATGATCTACATAGGCATTGTGCACCTCCTAACCCTCATCTACACCTGTCATGATTGGGTTGAGTAGGCATACCAGGTTCAGGTAGTATTCTCTGCCTTTGACAAGTCCAACATTGGTGGGGTCCCATGTGTTGAGATAACCAGTGACACTGGCCAGGGGTTCATTGTTGGTATGTTCCATGTCCCTGCAGACCACAGTCATCAGGCTACCGGGTGGTAGTTCCCAGCTGACATGGGTTTGTGGATGTCCTTGCCAACATAGGTGAAAACATTGTCAGGTGTAGGGCTATTGGATTATATGAGGGATCCCAGCTACATACGTCACCTGCCCAGGGGGTTCCCCCAAGCATGACATGTCACTTGACTGTACTGCATGATATGTTAGTAATGCCAGCCATACATCCTACAGGTGGGATGGAGTACTGTTAACATGTACTGCCCTTGTTGTGTAGGGTCCTGATTATGGGATCTGCTAAGGTTGGTACTGTAGTGCAGGCCAGACGTATTTGGGTGGGGGGGTACCTATCCATACCAGATGTATGTTGTTTGCGTCTCTCAAACCCATCAATTGTGCATGTGGACATATATGTTGCGGTTACTTTCCCAGTTCCATCTACAGATATATGTCCATGTATGCCTATATTGATATATATATGTATTCACCTTTGACAGGGGACCAATCATTCCTTTGAACAGCTCTTTCTGCAAACAGAAAGGACTAACCTGTCATTTCTTGCTGCACCACAGTTAAGAGAACTGCAGTTCTACAGGCACCTTCGCTGACACTCGAACTGCAAGTTGGAATACATATCGAAATGGTGGGGGGCATGACTCCCTGCACCCCCCCTCTGGGGGGGGGCTGGGCCCCCACAACCCCCCTACTGTGATATACGAACTCCTAGTGTGCACTACAGCGAGGATAGGCAATTATTCCCCATCCCCACTATAGTGGCATCTGCAACCAAATTGCCTAACCTGCAATAAGCGAATGCATACGGACATTTGCACATTGCACATTC